>NW_015386938.1:144269-193820 GCF_001527695.2 Protobothrops mucrosquamatus
CGGGTCTGGCCTAGGGAATTTTAGCGGGGTTTTTTAGGGGATTTTTAAGGACAATTTTAATGATCGGCCTGTTTAAATATTTCTTTTTAATTCGGCTTTTAATTATTGTATTTGTATTGTAGTTTTTATGAGGCTGTTAGCCGCCCTGAGTCCCATGAGGAGAAGGGCGGGGTATAAATTAAATTAATAAATAATAAAAATAAAATAAACATTTGATTTTTGTTTTATCTTTAAAAAAGGAAATATTTTTCTTTGCTTACCCAAACCCTAATCATAACCCTGTATTTAGTACATATAATTTATATAAATATGGCATATATATCACTGAAGAACCTCCCAATAAGACATTTGATTAATTTTAAAAGGATTAATGAAGACTCAGCAATTTTAACATTGATTTAAGGAGGTATAACAAGCAATTGGATGGCATAATTCTTTGATGAAGAAGCTAGATTCATCATTTACAGATCATTATTCACAGAACTGTAGCCCAGCTATTACTCCATACTACTTTGCACTGTAGCATGATCCCTCTATAAAAATTAGTAAGTATTTGTAAGCTTTCATCATTAACACCAGATTTGCCTCAGGGCACTTTATTTGTTTGTGCCTAGTCCAGGGGTAGGCAACCTTGGTTCTTTTATGACTCATGGACTTCAACTCCCAGAATTCCTGAGCCAGCCAAGCTGGCTCAGGAATTCTGGGAGTTGAAGTCCACGAGTCATAAAAGAGCCAAGGTTGCCTACCCCTGGCCTAGTCCCACACTAGTCCCTGCAGTTTTCTTGGCAAGATTTTGGAAGTGGTTTGCCATTGACTGCTTCCTAAGTCTGAGAGAGTCCAAGGTTATCCAGCTGGTTTTGTGCCTAAGGCCAGACTGGAACTCACAGTCTCCTAGTTTCCTGTCTGCTGTCTAAATAATTACACCAAAGCAGCTCTCTTTCAAGGCAATTTGGGGAACCCTTATTTACAGATCCTCAAACTGTGTGAACCAGCCCAGTTTAGCTTACGAGTTCTTCCTAATTGAGTATAACCTATGGGGGCACACCTCATCTACCTTTGACTCCATTTCTATCTTGTAAATGGTGTAGCAAATAATAATCCTTGATTAAATAATAGTCTTTAATTTTGGTTGCTACTCAGTCAGATATTTCTTCTCTCACTCTTTCCTTCACAGGCCTCAGTGGCCATTGTAAAGAACTGACTTTGCTATACATTGCTATTCACAAAAGAAATTTGAGTATTGAACAAAGATATTGCTGTTTTATTTCTACAAGGAGCCTTGAATTTTCTTCCGGTGATTTCTTTGTTGTTAACTCTTCATGGGGAGAAGGAAAACAGGAAGGAATTTCTGTTAGTTCTTAGAAAGGAATATTGAGACTGCAAAGCTGAGGACTGAAAAAGAGGGTTGCTTTGCTGAAGGAATCAGAAAAGTGAAGGAGAACTAAGCAAAGGAGTGATGGAAATAATGAGAATAGTGGGCAGTTAAATTGTTCATACTGCCCTTGAGCATGCTTGCACAATTTATGATGCACCAAAGCTAGATGCAGCCACTATTCATGGTTTGACAGGTAGTTGATAAAGCCTATGCTTGTAGTTCCACACAGGTAGCATAGGTATATGATTATTTTCTGTTCTGTCACATAAAGCTTGATGTGTTCTGTTTGGCTTGGATAGTCTCAGGTTATGAAACTGTCTTGAGAAGAGAAAATAGTTCACTACTGTAGAGAAGATGCAAGAAATTATGTTATGGCACATATCAAGAAAACAAAAATAAAGGGCTTGATTGACTCACATTGTTTTGAGTGAAATAACCAGATTTTTTTAAAAAAACATATGCAATTACATTATGACCAGTTAATATGTCGTTATGCAATTGCATATCTCTCTCTTTGGGTTAGTCATATCTGGGAACTTTACATGGGAATTAGTATTTGATCAAGTTGCGTCTAATAGGTTGAGAGGCTTGTACAGTGCTTTGGATTTGATTCTGGAAAAATGTTGTGTAATACATGGGAGCATGAATGTGGTATGTTTGTGTCTTTGCATACTCCAAGTCACATTTTTAGAATTGAATCTGAAATGCTACAGCCCTATTAGTTTATATTTGAAGTGCTAGAGCATTCCAGAAGCAGTATGGAGAGATTTACAGGCTGAACTGATTCAGTTTTGATGGCAAACTGCCAGTTAAGGAATTTTCCATGACACTGTATGTATGTTAATTTAGCAGATTTCACTCCCAGTGCAGATACTGAGATTCTGCTAATATAGACATTTTACTCAACCCACACTCTGTCACATAATATCTATCAGGAGGACAGAAATGACACATGGATATCTAGCACAGCCTAGGAGAGACAGTTAAGGATGTCCATCCAAATAAGCATTCAGTTGTTATCCCATTGGAAAAAAAAGGAGAACATTTGCATCTGATGATGCATTTGAATATGCAGTCTGATGCACATCTGATTTATTTCCAGAGTTTGTAAATGCAAAAATATGCAAGGCATTTGGCAGAGTTTCCATGGTTATCTGAGGCTGTGGATTTAAAAAAAAAGCAGACAATTCCAATAAAACTGAACAGGTTACAAACATGCCATTTAACTGTGCATTTAACTGTGTAGACTCATATATATGACTCCTGTGCAGTGTTACCAACAGAAAGCTAATTCTTGGAAGAATTCCCTAGACTTCTTGCATGCATATAAATTAAGAGGAGGGGGAACTCACCGTGTGTCAATTAATTTAACCCATGGACATGTTTCATAGAAACTAAATGCCTCAATTTAAGTTTGCTTCTAATTTTTGTCACTGGTAAATTGGTTGTTTTATTTTCATTAAGCTTTTGTAGCCTGCAGAATTGTTTTAAAGTTTTCCCGCAAGTTTAACTTTCCCACTGTGCTCTTAATCTCTGGCTGTACATTGTTGGAGAGCATTAGTCACTAAGATTAACTGTAATGTGGAGCATTTCTCTTTAGTATCTGAAAATAACTATGAGTAATCCTTTTTTTTAGGCATGAGTCTAAATCACATGTAGAGCAGCTAAGGAGCATGAGGATAAGTATGTGTGAATACATTTAAATAAACATTAATTAAATGTTAATATCCTTATGTCACCTCATTTTAATAAAAAATTAAAATTTATATTATAGAATTACAATCCATAATAGTGCATAGTACAATCCAGCTTAAGGTGCCAAGAGTTAATTCTGATCCCTTATTCTTAAATCTCATGTAATTCATTGCCCAGATAAGACATATAGTGTGCCTAATACACATGCATAATGAGATTTTCATGTGAAAGCTGAAGGGAGAATTGGAGCCTTATTTTAAATATTGAATTATTTGCTAGCAAAATATTATGTCAAAATAATGTCAAGGCTTAATATTTTAATGAAGGTGACCCCATTTTCACAAGAATAATGTTTCAACAACGATAACTAAAGCAAAAAGTCTTGATGCATTTCATGCATCAGAAGAAAGGGACTGTGGGGTTGCCACAAAGAAGAGGGAGTCAAGCTATTCTACAAAGCATCTGAAGGCAGGACAAGAAGTAAAGGATGGAAACTAATCAAGGAGCGAAGCAACCTAGAACTAAGGAGAAATTTCCTGACAGTTAGTACAATTAATCAGTGGAACAACCTACCTCCAGAAGTTGTGAATGCTCCAACACTGGAAGTTTTTAAGAAGAGACTGGACAACCATTTGTCTGAAATGGTATAGGGTTTCCTGCCTGAGTAGGTGGTTGGACTAGAAGACCCCAAAGGTCTCTTTCAACTTTATTACTGTTATTGTGGTCCATCAATGCTCATGAAATGATAGGTTTGGGATCTTTAAGGGACCACAAGATTCTTCTTAGTTTTTGGCACAAAAGGCTACCATTACTATTTTTCTAAAAACTATTTTTAAAATATGCTTTCACACAAACACACACACACAGAGGTTTAGAAATGTCTGTAAATTTATTAAAATGAAAAAACTGAAATATCACATTGGCATAAGCATTCAGACCTTTCACTCAGTACTTTGTTGAAGCACCTTTGCAGCAATTACAGCCTCAAGTCTTTTGGGGTATGATGTGACAAGCTTTGCACACCTGGACTGGGGGATTTTCTGCCATTCTTCCTTGCAAATCCTCTCAAGTTCAGTCAGGTTGGATGGCGACTGTCAGTGGACAGCCATTTTCAGGATCCTCCAGAGATGTTCAATAGGGTTCAAGTCAGGGCTCTGGCTGGGCCACTCTAGGACATTCACAGAGTTGTCCTTAAGCCACTCCTGTGTTGTCTTGGTTGTGTGCTTAGGATCATTGTCATATTGGAAACTGAACCTTCGGCCCAGTCTGAGGTCCAGAGTGCTGTGGAACAGGTTTTCATTGAGGATATCCCTATACTTTGCTCCATTCAGCTTTCCCTCAACCTTGACCAGTCTCTCATACCCTGTTGCGGAAAAACACCCCCACAGCATGATGTTGCCATCACCATGCTTCACGCTTGGGATGGTATTGGGCAAGTGATGAGCAGTGCCTGGTTTCCTCCAAACATAATGTTTAGAATTGAGGCCAAATAGAATCTTCAGGTGCTTTTGTTGTGAACTCCAAGTGGGCTTTCCTGTGTTTTGCACTGAGGAGAGATTTCCGTCTAGCCACTCTGCCATAAAACCCAGATTGATGGAGGGCTGCAGTGATGGTTGTTCTCCTGGAACTCTGCCCCATTTCCTCACAGGATCTCTGCAGCTCAGCCAGAGTGACCATCAGGTTCTTGTTCACCTCTCTTACTAAGGCCACCTCTCTCTCTCTCTCTCTCTCTCTCTCTCTCTCTCTCTCTCTCTCTCTCTCTCTCTCTCTCTCTCTCTCTCTCTCTCTCTCTCTCTCTCTCTCTCTCTCTCTCTATATATATATATATATATATATATATATATATATATATATATATATCAAAAATTTCTATATATATATATATATATGTTTGTGTGTGTGTGTGTGTGTGTGTGTGTAAGCGGTAGTATGATGAGTAGCATATGGAGCAAAAAAAAAAATCTAACTTCCTGTCCCAGTGTTGTCCCCCTTTTTTCCTTGCTAGCCAACAGAGTAGCAGAAATCTGTGCTATATTTCTAATAATAAGGTTCGATACTTCAGTGACAATGACTATTGTGACCTTCACTCAAATACCAGAACCAGCATCACATCAACCTGCAAAGTTTCTGTTGAATCTATACTAAAAGCCATCTGAAGGCACTAGTTTACAACCTGTCTTCAAAACCTATGAGTTGTTTACTGTCCCTTTCTGAGACAACTATTTAAGCAGGAGCTTCAATGGAGGACTAAATAGAAAGGACTATGGGATTCTGGATTTCACAGAATTGTTTCTAGGAAGTAATATTTCGTAGGAGGATAGGAAATCCTCCAATGTGGGCTATGCTCTCTGAGGCTTTGGCAGAGGGAATGATTACAATATTAGTGCTTATTAATTTAATGAATTGGCAAATATCTAAATAATGATTAATGCCTATATGATAAACAATTATAGCTTCACACAATTTTTATGTAAAACATAACCAGAATGGGCCATTTCCCATTACTATTGCTATCTAGTCCTACTTACAACTTTCTAGCAATATATTTTTGCTCCATTACAGTGTTGCAAGATATAAGCCATATAAAAGAGAACTGATGGAGATATTATATGATTCATAGCTTCTACCAGATGAATAGTATTTTGTTTATTTTTATTTTCCATATATTTTATTGATTTTTTTTAAACATAAATCACTTAATGGTTGGTAAACAGTGTGTTTGCTGGGTTTACATTTGTAAAGAAAAATCATTAACAATTGGTTTCTATAATCCATAAAACACATAGTACATTTAGTTGATTCCCCTTTTCCCCAAAATGTCTTCTTTGCAAACCTTGAATTAATACAGTTCTTATTATTTTGATAAATAACAGTTACATATATGATTTTTCCCAATATTCCTAAAAATAATGATCATATCAATATAATATTTCTTTTCTATCTAATCATTCTGGTTGCCTCAACATATATCCAGTTACAGTCCTTATTTAAATTTGTTTCTCCCACAAAGTTCAAAGTATTCTTGCTGGTTAAAATTTTCTCAACAGTTAATTACATTTAAAGATTTAAATCCATTTTTCCCATATAAACCATGTCAACACTATTACGTTTCTTAAAAAAATAGGTAAAAATAGTAAACAAAAGGAAAAGAGAGCAAGAGCAAAGAAACATAAAAAGTAAAATACTATTTAAAATATATATTCCTCCTAAGCTAATATATATTCATTCCCAAAATTTCTTATTCTTTTTAACCATAATAAAAATATATTTAATCTTTAAATATTCCATTAAATGTGTCTAGTCATCTAATCCTTTAACTCTTATTCAAAACATTTTTTTCTTTTTTATACATGATAATTTCCCTAAATTCAAACACATTTAATTATCTAAAACATTTCGTTCATCTAAGCCATTTCAACAGTATTATATTACTTACATCAAGAAATAAAATAAAAAGGGGGGGAAAGCATAAAGTATTATTTAAGGAATTCATCCCTCTTAGAATGACATGTGTATTCAAAATCTTTACTATTTCTTTAACCATATTCAAAGAAATGTTTCTTTTTTATATATTCTCTCTGGTAGATCCCATCATCTATTTTCTTAATTTTCACTTTAATCTTTTTCCTTTGATCAGGATTTTTCTTGATCAATGTGTTTTGCTGAATCAAAAAGTTTTTCCATATATTCATGACTGTTGCTGTAGGTATAAGAAGTAAATCGAATAAAGTGTCTTTATATGAGGCTTTTGCCTTTCCGTGTTCCTTGAAAATCTTTTTCTTTTTCTTCTTCTCTGCTTCTCTTATCATTTCCTTTCTCTCTGATGTTTTCAACATCTCTACATTCCATTTTATCCAATCTGGTTTTTTTTTTTGTCTTCAGATTTATTTTATAGTCTTAAGGGATGAGTTGTTTTTTTTCCATTTCTTGTGGATTTTTTCCCACTAGGATTAAATCATGTTTTCTTGCTTTGTTAAGTTCCATCTTTGAGTCTCTATTTTCAATTTTATATCAATTTTTGTCTGCTCCTTCTCTGTTATTGTTTCCTGGAAGTTTTTTTGTTGTATAGTTAACTTAGAAATAGATTGGTTTATATTTTCAAATTTATTTTGGATTTCTTTGTGATTTGAACTTGTTGTTTGAATTAATTGCAGTATACTATATATCTCCTCCTGAGAGGTATTTATGTTTTCTTGATGTGTTCTATCTACATGACTCTGATCCATGATGATTTTCTGCAAATAGCTTTAGAGTCCTGGTTAAATAGATATTTGTAATCCAAAGAGTTCAAAGAGTTCTCTTTTTTTGTCACAGCTGTTCTTTGTTATTAAAGCTTTGAAGGTCACAAAGAAAGATTAGCTTTTCTCAGGTTTTGGCAAGTTCTCTATGGAGATCATAAAGGTCATAATCTTCATCCACCACTATGTGGCAGCATCTATTTAGTTTTCAATATGAACAATGGTCTTTAAAATGAGAGCCTTAACCATTCAACAATTTTAAACTTGTCCAAAGTTAAATTTTAACTTTCAAGTTTATATATTTATTTTACCACAATATATTTTGATCCTCCATGAAAATTTTAATTTGCTGCTTCCATTAGTATAAGGGTGGGGTGGAAGTCCCCCTCCTTCACTTTCAGAGGTATTTTGCTTCTTAGGGATCTTTTCCAGGAAATTAAGTGTAGAATAGAAAAGGGAAAATCAGATTCCTCACCCAGTTTCAAGCACACTGTTTACTGTTGTGCTGGTTAGTTCTTTTGGACTTCAGTTGCAAGTAGCTTGGGCTGATCGGTGAAATACAGCCTTTCTTCTGTCGGGTTAGAAGGCATTCCCCAAGATGAATGGAATGACCGCCATCATTCCAGAGTCGCCGGGGCACCCTTCTTTCTTCATGGCCTTTCCGGGACGGCTTGGACCCATTAGGGTCTCCAGGCAGGACAAAAATTAACCGTGGGGGTGCAGTGGTCCACAAGCCCATGACTAGTCACTACTGCGCAGGACCGGAAATCCTAGATGAATACTATTTTGTTCCTTCGAGAATTTGTTGAAAGGTTCTGCACATAGCTAGGAAAGATGATGTTTTTCTGCATCAGTCTTTGAAAAAGGTAGGCAATAATTATACTGAGATATTTTAATTATCCTGATATCTAGAAACGAACTGCCAAGATTCAGATGTCCAAAAAAGGTCCTCTTGATGAAAAATTATTTGGTCTAAAGGTAGAAGTAAGAACAACAGTGTCTTCTATTCTGGAATTCTTCTGTATACAAACATTTCTTCTTAGTTAAAGAATGGAAGGTAACTCGTACCTTGAGGGAAAGACAGCATTTTATCCTTGTATTTGTGATAGCCAAGAGAAGAACTGAGAAGAGAAATTGTATAATGGACTTCAGAAAAATGGATTTTGATTAACCCTGAAAGAAAGCTGATCCAATCTAATCATTTGAAGTCCTGAAGGAGAAAATTATCCCAGGAATGATGGGACACTTTAGAAAATGAGATATTAAATCACAAATAATTATTGGACATACCATCCTGGAAAATGTTCATCCAGTCTCCAATAGTATCTTTTGGGTGAAAATTGTTTTAAAAAAAATGATCAAGCTGAAGTTACAGAGGACTCTGGAAGAAATGGATTATCAGAGCCATTTTCATTTAGGTTTTGTAAAGAACCGCAGAAAAGACCTTGGAGAAGAAATGTGGCAAAACATGAATTAAACCTAGGAAATGAAGAAAATGTTAGAAGAAACTTAAACTGACTCTGCCTTAATTCTGTTTGATATAAAAGGAAGGAAAGGGATTCAAGATTCTACTGCTATAGCCTATATCAATATAGTAGAGTCCCAGTATTTATTGAGGAGTATATTTCTTATCCTGGCCCATCTTGAAGGTCTGAGAGGTTTCAGCAATGGACATAGTAATGTGATGGTGTTGGTTGTGCTTATCAATCACCTGTGCTGGGATGGGGGTAAGTCCTGGATCTCCTTTTGATGCCATTGACTATGGTATCTTTCTGGTCTGGCTGCAGGGAATAAGAGTGGGAGAATGGTGTTACTGTGTTACAGACCTCTTTTCTCTGTGGCTGTTCCATCTAGCATTGATGAGGAGGTGGGAAAATTAAGTCCCCAACACATGATTTTGAGGTGCCTCAGAGCTCTATGTTCTCAACTCTTCTACGTAACATCTGTATGAGGCTATTGAGAATATAATTGGCTGGTTCACAGTTTTGTTTTGTTTTTTTGCTATGCTGAGGAAACTCAATTGTATATCTTTACTCCTGGTCAATCAAGCTATGCTTCTCCCAGCAATCCCTGGAGGCTTTTAGTGTCTGGATGAGAAAGAAAAACTCAATCTCAGCCCAAGCAAGATTATGGATCTTTGGTTCTCCTAGTTTTGGACCCTTTCTTTAGTCCTGAATGGGACTGCACTGTCACCTTCCAGATTGGTGGACAATTGGGGAGGAGGGTCTTCCTAAACTCACAGCTCCTACTTAAGAAACCCTTTGCATACATTCAACCTGTGTGTCAGTTAGTCCCATTTCTGGGCCAAGAGGACCTCATGAACATTCAAAATTTGCAATGCACTCTAGGTGAGGCTGACCAGAAAGAATCATTTGGAATTGGGTGGCATACAAAGGAGAGAGAGAGAGAGAGAGAGAGAGAGAGAGAGAGAGAGAGAGAGAGAGAGAGAGAGAGAGAGAGAGAGAGAGAGAGAGAGAGAGAGAGAGAGAGAGAGAGAGAGAGAGAGAGAGAGAGAGAGAGGAAAATAAGAGAGGGTGGATGATGGATGATATAGGTAAAGGCAGGCAGACAGACAGATGTGTAGATACTACTAGGAAGCCTCACATAGTCCTAAATATAATGGTCTGAGCAGTGATAGCAAGACTTGCTATGTCCAAGTAAGAGCTCTGCTACATGAGCTGTACCAGTTTCCAGTGATCCTTTATGTTAAATTCAATCAGGTTGTTATCTCTAAATCTTCCACAGCAGAGGACATAGCTATTGGAGACACAACTTATCTCCTACCATATCTGTTGTTTTGACAAAGCTGGCTTGCTTTGATTCTTGTCAAGTAACCAATGCCATCCAGCAGGACATATGAAGCAGATCTTTTTTGTTGTTGTTGCAGTAGCAACATCTTTGGAAAAGCTTCTCCCTAGAGTTTTATACATCACCCCCCTGTTCTGTCCCAGCCTATGTACATCCTTGTTACTGCACAAAGACAACCCCTCTTTTAACAGTAGACTGGAAAATAAACCCTTTTTATTTGAGTTACAGACCTGATAATTGTCCCAGAAAAACAAAAGCAACAGAACACTTTTCCAATGGAGCAAAATGAAGCATGAGTCAAACAGGAAATAACTCACAGACAAAATAAACAAACCATGATCTCTTGACTCTGAAGTTCTTTGCAAACGTTTGCCTCCAGCAACCAGCCCTGCCCACACATTCCCTTTTTGTTATGCAGCCCCCAAGGCATGGCTTCTCACTGCTTTCTCCTCTTCCCCTGGAACTGCCCCATTGCCTCCCTCTGTCCTACTCGTGTGACCTGCCTATGTCTACGAGCGTCTCTGAAGTCTTCCAGCTGTGCTTCCTCCGAGTCCGACTCAGCTTCCCAGCACAGCTGGCTCTCAGCTCAGTCACGAGTGAAAGGACCGGTCTGTAAGTCCTGCAGCTCATCAGAGCCTCCCTCTGACTCCGATGGCTCTCCAGGCCCTTCCTCATCTGATTCCCCAGACTCAACTACCGGGATCACAGGCTGGCACGGAATCACAACACACACACCCTTTACCCATCTGTAAGCGATCTTTAAAATGGCTACTTTTTCACCAGGTCTTGGATTAGGGTGTTTGGGCCAACCCTCTTAAGTTTAGGGAGAGGCACAATGCAGAAGAAAGTCATGTCATTCCATCGGACTGCTAGCTCATAATGACTTTATCTGAGTGTTCTTCTCAAGTTGGATCTTTCTAAGTTCTTCTTTCACAGCCTCTATTTCCTGTTCCAAAGCCTTTTCAGTGACAAAATATAGAAAAGAAAAGAAAAGAAAAGAAAGCCACCACAAAAAGAAAATATAGAAGAAATATGTCTGACTATTCACAAAGTTCCTTAAATGCTAAAGAGAAAAGGAACATGAACAGAAAATGAAAAGAGGGAACATTAGCAAGGAACAACCCATAGTAGTAGTAGTAACTATAGAAATTGTTAGAAAGGCTAAATCTCAGAACAATCTGAGGCTGAAGATGCTCCTGGTGACTGCCTGCACAAGTCCCTGCAGTTTTCTTGGCAAGATTTTGGAAGTTGCCTTCTCCATTGGGCTGAGAAGAGAATGATTGACCCAAAGTCATCCAGCTGGGTTTGTGCCTAAGGTGAGATTAGAACTCAAAATCTCCTGGTTTCTTGCCTGGTGCCTTGTGGAGCATATTAAAAGCAAAAGGAAAGCCAAACTCCTTGTAGGTCCATTAAGTAGAACAAGTGGTAAATTAATAATGGGTGCTGGTGAGAAGACTGACTTTCTTAATTCCTTTTTTAAATTTGTTTTTTCTCAAAAAGGAAATGGAGACCTACGGTAGCTAGTAATCATCAGGCCACTGGAGGAACAAGGTTACTGCAGCTTAAGAAGACTAAGAGAATGTAATGTACCTAATGTAAATGAATTCAAGTCATGAAGACCAAATGGATTACATCCCAGGGTACCAAAGAAGCTCACAGAGTTGATTGCTAAACCACTCTTAATAATCTTTGAGTACTCCTGGAGAAACTAGTAAGATCCAGAAGACTAAAGGATAATGGGTGTCATTCCCATCTTGAAAAAAGAGGAGAAGAAGGACCTAGCAAACTACTGATATCTCTGCTGGATAAGATCTTCAAACAGATTATTCAACAGCTTGTCTGTGCGCACTGGTATAGGCATGCTGCAATGAACAGAAGCCAGCCTCAGTTTATCAGTAAACAAATCATGTCAGATAAGACTTACCTCTTTCAATAGAGTATTTAGCACAGTAGAATGGGGAAATACTGGAAAAATAGCATACCTGGACCTCAGCAAAGCCGTTCATAGTGTCTTGGTAGTTTACTTAATAAAATGGTAAAATATAACCTAGATGATATAACTGTTGCATGTATTTACCCAGAAGTATTTGCTGTGTAAGTGCTACTTTTGCTGCTACTTTTTCAGAATGATGAAAGCAGGATCACACCACAAGCATTATCACTATGCACACTAAAAAGGGGTGTGGCTTGCATCAAGACATTATGATGGTGTTTGTATCACCCTGTTTCTCTGGTCCCCTCTCAGAAACTGGTGTATTCATAGTTGGCTGAATAATTACAGCCAATGAGTCCTTCAGCTTGGAAGGAAATATTGAGCAGAATGCCACAGGGCGATATCTTATGCTGTTTAATATTTTATCAATGACTTGGATGAGGAATTTGAGGGGACTCTTTAAAAGTTCACAAATGTCACCAAGCTAAGAAGGATGGCTCATATTTTAGATAAAAGAAAAGACTCAAAAATCTAGACAGATTTAAGTAGTGGGCTGAAATGAATACGATAGAATTGAACAGCGGAACATATAAGGTTCTGCATCTAAGTAACAAAAATGTAAGGCACAAATGTAGGATGAGAGAGACCAACCTTCCCTGGAGTACATGTGAAAGGTGTCCTTGTCAACCACAAGATGAACATGATCCAGCCATGTGATACAGTTGCTAAAAAGGTTAATGTTATTTTGGGATGGATTAACAGGTGCGTAAAGTCAGACATGGAAAATAATTGTCCTATTATATTTTGCTCTGGTCAAATTCCACTTAAAGTATTATGACTGATTCTGGACACTACAATTCAAAAAGAACAGTGAGAAATTGCAACAAGTTCAACAAAGGGCTACTACAGTGGTGAAGAGTCTGAAATTGAGCCCTGTAAGGAATGACTAAAAGTTATGAGCATGCTTAGCCACAGAAAAAGTAAGATATCAGTCTTCAAGTGTGTTGATACAGAATAAGATTGGACCTACTCACTACTGTCTCCAGAGGGCCCAACTATATATAAGAGGTTTAAATTTCATATTACAGTATTAGAAGGAACTTGCTGCTACATGACCTGGTGAGTTCTCTTTTGCTAGAGATCTTCAAAGAAAGGCTGGATATGGTCATCTGCCAGAGATATTCAATGGATCCTGCATTGAACAGGGGTTATGACTAGATTATTTCTGAGGTTCCTTCCAAATCTATGATTCTGTTTTAAAGTCATCCTTCAATTACTTATATTACAATCTTAGTATATAAAATAGCATCTGACGAGCTTCTACCATCTGTTTAAAAGCCATCTAATCCTAATGTTACAGCATTCCTCATCTGACTTATGTTGTAGCTGTTATGAAATATGAAGAAGTAATGACTGCAATCTTAAAATGTGTTGTTTTGAAGTGTGTTTTCCAAAATTTTCAACCATTTCTCTTTCAGTCTTCCGAATAATCACTGTCTTCTTTCTCAAATATTTTTCCCCACACCTTTGCTCTTTCCAGTAGAAATAGTGACCCTGTTCCCTAATTTTCCCACTTTTTTGAATGTTAAGCTGGATGACCTGAAGAATATCGGGAATAAGAAGCAGAAATGATCTTGCCAATAAGAACAAATATATTCTTATAGCACCCAATATGATGAGTTCTTTCTGCATAGGTTTCTTTTTGATCAGAACATGGAAATTCAAGATAGTGAATAACGTCATTTAAATAACACAGTTCACAAAATAGTCAATTCCTGGGAGTGGTGAGAATTGCTGTTATACTATGTTCGAGATATGGGTGTTATTAATTTTTAATACACAATATCTCCTTATGGAATTGCAAAGGAAAATCTTAAGAATAATAAGCTGGCAAAATGAATTAGATATCAAAGAGTTACCTCTGCATCTGAAAAGTCTTAGGAAGTAAAAAGTCATGACAGTAATATTTCAGAATGGATAATATAAACACCTCAGTTCATTCTTTATTACAGAAGTCATGATCAAAAGCGCTTTTAAAAAAAAATATGACAAAGAAGAAATGTAGATTATGCTTCAAATTACATGTTTTTAATTTGCTTCAATAAATTAGTCAGATAGGATTCCTATCTCCAAAAATAAGACATTGTGGCTGAATACATAACTAAACAACACCATATGAAGAAAGAAGAAATGTATATCACGGTCGAGAAAATACCAACACACATACATAGATAGATACATACCAACAAACTTTGAAGAAAGGAGAACCTAAAACCCTAATAAGGACTGAACATGCTCAATAGACAGGGAATTGTGACTTTTAAAGAAAGAGAAAGAAAATGTTTATGAAATGAAATGGGATGTTGTCCGAAGTGCTAGAAGCATTTCACATTGCAAGATTTTATTCTATATAGCTCTTACATTGTCAGCCACTTTAGATCCAACTGCAATTTCTTTATTACTTATATTGTACATGAGGTGGAATCTCCAGCTGGACTGGAGGGAGGAGTTAAGAGGAGTGGAGTTTGGAGTCTTTGCACTGCAGGAAAGGAGCACAGGCTGGACCTCCCCCTTAAAAACTTATCTTGACATTCCCAAGGGAATGCAGCAGTGGTGGGATTCAAATACTTGAACAACTGGTTCTCTGTGTGGATGCAGGCCTGGGCCTCCGAGGCCTAGAATGGACTTCTGGAAATGACATCCACGCACCTCCTATGGGCCGTTCTAGGACTGGCAGGCCTCCTCCAGGCCTACGAGGTTTGGAACGGACTTCTGGAAGTGACATCCATGCACTTCTTGTGGGCTGTTCTAGGCCTGAGAAGTCTCCTCCAGGCCTCCAAGGCCTAGAAAGGACTTCCGGAAGCAGCGTGGGTTCAGCCGGTTCTCTGAACTCAACAAAATTTAGCTACCAGTTTTACCGAACTGATACAAACCGGCTGAATCTCACCACTGGAATGCAGTCACTCTGGAGAAATCAAAATCAGAATAGAGCTGGAAGAGACTTTGGAGGTCTTCTAGTTCAGTCCCCCCTGTTCAAGCAGGAGACCCTGTATCATTTCAGATATGTCTCTTCTTAAAAACCTCAAGTGATGAAGCACCCACAACATCTGAAGGCAAGCTGCTGCTCTTCCTCCTTCTCTGATGCTGCTTTACTGCACTCAAGGGGTTTCCTCACTTCTCCATTCAGGCTTTGTCTTTTTCCCTTTCAGGGTCTTGGGACTTCACCTCTTCATAACTACCCGCTTTGAGGCTCTCGCCCAATAAATCCGGTGCCCCCATTTTTCTAGCCAAGCCAGTCCTAAGATCATTTCCTCAGCCAGTTTTGGGGTGACCAGAAATTGAACAGTGTCTTGGTGGTCCCCAAGTTTTACTTGTAATGGCTCCATCAAGTGGGAGGTGGCCTTGCCCCCCACCAGGATACCATCAACCTGCTCGAACTTCACAGGCTTCCTAAGCTTCCTCACATACAGTCCTAACCTCTGCACTGTGGGCTAGCTCAGGGGTCTCCAACCTTGGCAACTTTAAGACTTGTGGACTTCAACTCCCAGAATTCCTCAGCTAGCTTTGCAAATCTAGCTGAGGAATTCTGGGAGTTGAAGTCCACAAGTCTTAAAGTTGCCAAGGTTGAGGACCCCTGGGCTAGTTGATTAAGCAATGGGAACAATCTGAGTCTATTAGGGTTTTTACCACCCCTCTTGCCTCTGAGCGAAGTGCTGCAGTGTCCACTTTAACTTTGAGAAGGTTGACTGGTGCACTCACCATTTGGTCATCTTCTCCCTCGCTATCGCTGTCATACATGACCATCTATGGCTCTTTTTCAGTCAGAATTCTCTCCCCTTCACTTTCTGGGGGGAGAAACTTTGACAACCTGAGTTGCAGCTTGTAATTTCTCCTTCCCTTTTTCAATGGCTTCTTTGGCTTGGGAGGTAGAGGGGCAGCAGCAGCTGCCATGGGCATAGTGCTGGACACATTACTGCATGATAGCCCTCCTTGCCACAGCAGAAGCACATGATGGGGATGGCAACTGCAGGAGCCATAGGAACTGGAGATGCTGCCGCCGTTGTTTTCTCCCTGGTGCGCTCTTCTCTTGACCCTTCTTCAGTTGCAATTTGAACCATCTGCTGCCCTTGTACTCCGCTAAGTCCAGCTTCACAGTGTTTACCAGCTGGTACCAGTTGCTGAGCCAGTCCAGGATCCCTTGGGCTAGGCAGTAATGAAATAAGTCACGATTCAGCCCTTCTCAGAAGTACTGAGTCAGGAGTTGCTCTGACCAGTGTCTGAGCCTCCCCGCAATCTTCCTGAAATCTCTGGTGTATTCCCCAAGGATCTGGCCCCCTGCTTGACTTTGCAAATTTTGGTCTCCACTCATCAGGTCTGTGTGGGGTCGTCAAATCGACCTCTGAGCTCACATAGAAACAGATCCAGATCTGCTAACTCGGGGGGGGGGTTCCTTCATCATGGAGAGTTGTCACCCTTTCCACCACTTTCCCTTCAAGGTTGGCCATGATGACATCCACCTAGGCTTCATCATCTGCGTACTCTCCACCATGCTGGTCTAGGTGCATCCAGACTTGGTTCAGGAACAACACCAGCTTTTTGGGGTTACCATCAAACATGGCTCTCAATGGAGGGGGTGGCCTCAGTGTGGGCCATAGTCCTGGCACCCTTACCCACCATGGGGGTACATCCAGAGTGAACTCCATACCTGGGGGCTGGTGGCAGTTGGCAGCCCATAGGCCCAGGCTAAGGGTCAGACATCAGTGGCAGACTGTGAGGTTGAGCGGTAAGTGCAGGTGGTGGACTATGGACACTTGACCCTGGGCTGGGATTGGGTTGTGGAGACATCCTGGGCTGCGGGCCAGTCATTCCTCTGGCTGTGCCTGTGACCAACCTCACTGACAGTTGGGGTGACAGGATCAGCACCAGTGTTGGAAGCTGAATAGAGGCCACTTGGGGTCCTAGGTCTGGTCTCCAAACTGACTCCCCTCTTCAGACCTTCAAGCTGCTGAACTTCTACTTCAGTAGCTCCACTGATTGATGCCACACATTGGCAAATAGCACTCCTTAGGCGCTGCCCATTCTGAGGGTTTTCGCTCCCACCACTCCAGTTTTCACCCCCATTCGAGCCGGGGATAGTACAGTGGGAATTTGGCTTTGGCTGCTTTCTGCTCTCCTTGCCATCTCTTTAACTCAGGCTGGTTGAAAGCTGCTGCTCCACTCAGCCACTCCAGGGTCAGTGGCGGGCCTCTCTGTTCCTCCCATACCTTGGGGCACATCAAGGCTGCGGGAGTCTTAAAACTGCTTCCGGCTCCGCTCAGGGTCTTACTGACTGACCCCGACCCAGCTTTAGCTGGCTGTCCAGGTCAGGCATCTTCCCCTGAGTCTTCACCACCCCTCTGGAGGTAGCCAGAAAGGGTGTAGGGGATCAGGACCCTTTTGTTGGAATCTGGTTAAAAAGAGAGCTGGTATAGTGTCATGGTTCTGGTTGAAAAGCCCAGCGAAGTCAACACATCAGAGACATTGCAATCTCTAATGTAATCCTTTATTAAGCAAAGCATACCAGCATGATGGAAGGAATACCAGCTCTAGCAATATGGTGGGAAAAAGTTAATTAAAAGAGTAAAAGTTTTCCTCCCCTCTCTGACAGTTCAGGTCACATTCTCCAATTAGTCTTCATACAATTGTTATGAGAAGAAATCCTCTATTCACCAAAACATTTCTTCTGTGACCTCGGATCTCACACTGATAGCAACCACCTGTGCAATCCAACCTTCTCTCCCCCCCCCCCCCCCGAATGTTGGCAAGCTAGAAGTGGCATGGCAGTTTCTAATGCAGGGGTTCTTTGCAATTTGACATTAATTCTATATTCATTCTGATTTAAAATTCAAGTATTCGTGATTTCTTCTTTTATATAATTTTATATTTTCAAAACTTAGTACTTAAGTGAAATTAATAGTACTTAGTAAGGATGGTAGTTGTACATAATGCCAGATGTTTTAGCTTGACCATATTGATATTCATCAATTGAAATGGGATATGTGTAGATGCTATCTGAAGTGAATCATGCTGTTAATAGTTTGGCCAGAGATGGTTAACTTATCTAGGGTTCATGATTATGAATCTTTCCATTATTCTATCGCTTTGGGATAAAATCTGGTCTTAATCCTATTAAGTAGGACTGTGGAATACTTCAGATTCAAAGGCAAGTGCTTGAGAGCATACAGAGGTGCCAACATAACACCTGGCAAGAATTCCTTAAACCAACTATGTATTCTCCTCGGATCATACTGCAGCTGTGATCAGAGGCATCTGCAACAGAAAAGCATCATTTGTCAAAATGATGAAAGCAGCATCATGCTCTAGGGATGGAAGCTCCACTTCTGTGATGCATGCATGTGTGAGATGTCCTGATGCACATATTAAAGGGCAGCATTTTTTTTGGTGGGAAGGCACAATATTGCTTTTATCATTTGCACACATACACATGCGCTGATCCTTTCTGGCATTCCTAGAAACAGGAACAGATGACAAAAGTTGCAGACAAGTGCTTTATTATCCATATGCTCCGAAACATCTTTGAATACAAAATGCTGCACAGCCCTGCAGTTTACAGATTCTTGTTGAAATTAATAGGTTTTAAATTATTAAATTTCATTCATTTCCAAAGATCTACTGTAAGTGAAATTCAGCCTGGATGCTATGTTTTCATTCTAACCTGTTGGATGTTTCACATAGAATCAACAAATATTTAGCTTTGGAGCTTTAATGATAGGATTTCATGTATAATCATGAAAGACTGGAATTCTGCTAAAAGAGATTAATCAAACAGAATAGAGCTGGAAGGGTCCTTGAAGGTCTTCTAGCCTAATCTCCTGCTCAAGCAGGAGATTCGATTCTCTTTCCAGTCTATTCTTAAAAATCTCCCATGATGAAGCACCCACAACTTCTGACAGCAAGCTGTTCCACTGGTTAATTGTCCTCACTGTTAGAAAGTTTCTCCTTAGTTCCAAATTGCTTCTTTCTTTGATTAGTTTCCATCCATTGTTTCTTGTCTTGTCTTCTGGTGCTTTGGAAAATACGTTGACCCCCTCTTCTTTGTGGCAACCCCTCAGATATTGGAATGCTGCTATCATGTCACTTCTCATCTTTCTTGATTGGCCATACCCAATTCCTGCATCCATTCTTCATATGTTTTAGTCTCCAGGCCTTTCATCATCTTAGTTGCTCTTCTTTGCACTTTTTCCAAAGTCTCAACATCTTTTTTGCAATGTGGTGACCAAAACTGGATATAGTATTCCAGGCGTGGTCTTATGAATTCATAAAGCGGTATTAATACTTCATGTGATTTTGATTCTATGCCTCTGTTTATACAACCAAGGATTTTTTGGCTGCTGCTGCACACTGCTGGCTTATGTTTAAGTGATCGTCCACTAGGACTTGAAGGTCCCTTTCACAGTTTCTGATTTTGGACCAGGTTTCACCTAATCAGTACTTGTACCTTTGGTCTGTAGTTTCCTGGGTCTGTTTCCCCCCCCCCTTTTTTTTTTTTTTTTTTTTTTTGAAGATGGGAATCACATCAACTCTTTTCCAATCCTCTGGTAGTTACCAAGTATTCCAGGATTTTTTAAAGATATGATACAATGGTTCTGAGATAACATCTGCCAGTTCTTTCAGAACTCTGGGATGTAATCCATCAGGTCCTGGTGATTTGTATTTATCAAGGTCAGACAAGTGTTCTTTTACCATTTTCTTACTTATTTTAATTTTTTTTTCTAATCTGTCTTTTACAATTATGTTTTTGGTAGGTTGGGCTATAGTTTCTTTATATGTGAAGTCAGATGCAAAGAATGAGTTAAGGAGCTCTGCTTTCTCTCTACTGCCTGTTACTTCCTTGCCATCTTCTTTCTTTAGTGGACTGACAGTTTCCTTGACTTTTTTCTTATTATTTATATATTGAAAGAAACTTTTTTATTACCTTTGACTTTTGTTGCAAGTCTTTGTTCATTCTCAGCCTTTGCTTTCCTGACTTCATCTCTGCAGATTTGAGCTATCTGTTGATATTCTGCCTTATAATAATTATTATATTTGTGTTCTTGTTTTCTTATGCTTCAACAATTAGAAGATGTTCCCATGCTTTATATTTGTATGGAATTGGTGACTTACAGAGGGTAGCTGGCAAACATCATCCATTCCTATCTCAACAACCCATGCTTACATTGATTGGAGATATTCCTGAAACAGATTGTAGCTTTACTAATTGTAGACTTAGCCATCTATCATGCTTCTGGAGTCAAGGATGGAATAAGCTAAACCAAAGTATTTGAGTGTCAGTCCTTTTAATCTTACTGATTTTAATGAGAAGGAAACAATAAGAATCTGAATTGCTCTGTTTCAGTACAATTGAGGGTCAAATGTTATCTCACAGTAGTGAATTCTGTGCTAAACTCCATAACCTGCTTGCGATCTGAAAAAAAATCCAATTAATATTTCAGTAGCTTTCTTTTGTTTCTCTGTTTTTTAACTAATTTCACTTTATCCCTGAGTTCAGCAGCAGGAAGTTCACAGTGCTGAAATGTTATCAGCCTATATATTGCTAACAAGATAGAGTGGTGTATATATTTGAGAAAGTTGATGTAAAACAATGAAAGTGCAGTTTGTTTGAGGTTTGGCAGCCTTGCCTAGATAAAAAGCCAGAGCTGGTCCCTGTGTTACCAAAGATTGACAGTACTATTTCAGTTAAGTTTATTGTTCAAACTAAACCATTACAAAGTATAGTACGAAAGAAAACAAATTTGATTTTGAAGTTGACTTTTTGTGCTTGGAGCATGTGAAGAGGGAAAATGTTCTGACAGCTCAAGCTTACTCAAGCTTAATGACTGATCTAAATTGGAGCTTGGGAGAGAAAAGAAATTGTTTAGTGATGCCTCAGTTGTCATTGATTGCTATGAGCAATTTTAAAGCTATTCAAGATGAGAATTGCCAATTTGGTTCTGAAAGGGGAGAGAGTGGTACATACGATTAGAAGCTGGTACAAATGGTATCCCATTTTTAAGAGAGAGAGAAGGTTTGAATTACGTGCACGCATAGGTGATAATCACCATTGCCTATAGAGTGTTATATAATATATCAGCAGGGGGGAAAAAATCACTGGAGGGACAAACAGTGCTGGAGAAGATGGAAGGAAAAAACAACTTTCTCAGTGATGATTTTACTGTCAAACAGTGACAATACAACAGATAAAAACAAAATGCTGGATGCCAGAAACATCAGCCAGTTAAGGAAAGCAAAAAATCAACTTTGACTTATAGCCTGCGTAGAAAGGTTTTATTTTTCTAAGGGATAACCAAAAAGCTGAAATTTAAGCTTTTTGCCCTTGGGAAATCATCTCCAAATAGCTATTCATTTTGAAATTTATTAATTTAATTTACTTAAATAATTTGCTCTAATACACTAGTGTAAATGGCTTACAGAAAATAAAATTTAAAAAAAACCAAAAGGTTTATTGATTAATGTTTATTCATTTATTGTATGCACTTTACATATTCTCTCACTTATATAGACAAATGTAAAACAAAATAGAATTTTTTAAAAATATAATTAAAAATAAGATCCAACGTCATTTCTTTTTTCAATTTTTCCCCCCAGCAGCAATAGCATTTTAAGGACTTTTTTTTAGAGAACACAGTATCCACCATCAACAGAGTTTGATGGGACAATGTTGACATCATGGTAGAAGATTAAGAGATGTCATTTTCCTTGTTCTGAGAAGGAATTTAGCCACTAAGATTTTGAATGGTGTACTCTTGCTGATTTCAAAAAAAATCAAGCTGAGTTGTATTTGATCAGAACTTAAGTGATCATTTTAAGAGATCAGATTATATTGAATTTTGCCTTGAAAAATGGTGTCTAGGTTTAGTCTTCATGTACTAAATGGCCCTTTTGCAGAAGATTATCCAGATGTGCTCACATTTATGTTATGGACCAAAACAGACTCTGTGAAAAAAAAAATTCTTATGGAGAGTTTCAAAATACTCCTTCACCTGGATAGTGATCAACTCCTGCTCTATTTATACTTGGTGCCTCCTGTCTCACAGATGTACTTGAAGGCCTATTTATTCCTTTAATTTTTTCAGTAGTAGAAGGTTGAACAAGATATCAAGCCAAATAGACTACAGAATTGCCTACAGAATTGTTGATTGATCTTTGTATGGGGCCAATCGTCCATATATTCCTTTGGCTTTTTACAAAATTATAACACAGAGGTTGGAACCTTTCTTAGCTTGCAATCCTTAATTTTGGACCAAATGAAAATCAAGGTTCTTCTGAACCAAGTAAGTCCAATTGCCTTTTTGGAAAAACAGCTGAAGGGATAACCATGACCTGGATGATTGAAAATCTCTATAGACATTTAGTCACACAATTACACCTAGCCTTAAAAAAGCTTTTTTTTCCCTTGCCTATTTTCATGCTTTTTCCTCTGTGGTTTTACAGGACAAATATTAAAAAGTAACTGGTTGAAAGGCTCTATCCGTGTGATTCTGGACAGGTGGAAACCATGGGTCGTGTATTTTTTTCATTGCTCCTTTTATAGAGGCATTTGAACTAGATTGATCCTTCCTTTCATCAGCAGATATCCTGATCACTCCAATTCAGCTTATGTCCAGATGTTACTTACAGATGTTCCAGCATTTATTACAGGGCACACTGCTTGGTTTTGCACTGCAGCATGTAAGCTCCTGCTGTACTGGTGCATTTTGTATAATTTTAGATACTATCATATTTTATGAAATGTCAGACATTCGCAGCCTAGATTTTCTTTGACTTTATGAGTCTTAATCACAAGAGAAGAGAATATATGTTGCATAGGGATTGACACCAAGCAAACAATCAGAAAACAATATGCCAATCAAGCATCAAGGAGAAATTCAAACCCCCACCAAATCCTTCAGGCTATTGTATATAAACAGGAAGCAAACCCCTTACTCACTCATATTGATGATATTACTTATTTGGGTAATGAAATGTCTGCAAGCAAACAAGCAAGCTGAGAGATTACCAAAGACTTCACAGAGTCTTAATCAGATCAATCAACAATAATCAGGTCAGTCTTAGTCCATCAACAATATTTCAATTAGAGAGCCAGTTTGGTCTAGTAGTTAAAGCACCAGGTTAGAAATCAGGAGTCTGTGAGCTGACTGGGTGATATTGGGCCAGTCACTTTCTCAGTTCAACCCCCTTCACAGGGTTGTGGTTGTGGGGAAACTAGGAGAAGAAAGGAATATTCTTCTGCCTTGAGTTAATAATTATTTTTATAAATAATGTATAAATAAACAATATAAATAAACCAAACAAACTTTGGAAATGAATTTTTTTTTACCTATGTTGCTTAAGATATATTGTTATAGATTATTAAAAATCACTTATAAATGCATTTCTTGTACTGACCAAACTTGAATGGGAAACACCTAGAAAAAGCAAAGCTATTCTATGCTGGGAAGTCTAACAAGTGCACTGAAAGAAATGAATGGGAAAACTACTCCCATATTGCTTTTAAGAAAACTGTATAGATGTGCCCATGTTGTCAAATTTAACTAAAATGAGACTTTGCCTTTTCTAATAACCCTATAGAAAACTTTCACATTTTACACAAGCACAATCGTAACAATACACGAAACAGAATTTCATATAGCATCCACAGCTCAAACATAATACAGCAGGCTAATCAGGCATACATACTAGGTAATAAAACAACATTGCATCTCTTTGCTGAAGAATTTCACATTTGAATTTAAAGTCCATACTATATGTTATTTCCTGTATTTCTTTTCTTTGCTACATGAGAAATGAAACATACAAAACTGTGTACCTCTTCACATGCATGACCTGGAGCATGACAGCTACTTCCATGTGGCTCCTGCTAACAAGGCAAGCTTGTGCATTTAATTAATGTAACTTCCCAATGTACCTCAACTACATTCATATTTCACCTACATTCTCATGCCATGATGGAACATTTCAAATGCTGCTATTTATGGACATTGAAAGGGTGGGCAAGAGTCTCTATGACATCACAATTATCATGGCATCATCACTCAAATGATGCAGATTATGCAATTTGCAGCAGTCACACCATAATTTGTGTCACTATGGCTTGAAATAGATGCCTATGTACTGTTCTGTTTCAGGTTCCTTTTGAGAAAAGTGGCCTGATTGGATTAATGACAATTTCAGATTATTTTCATCCAGATCTAATCATAAAGTCTCTAGATTTAAACATCTTATACAATGGAAGGTTTTCCAATGTACATAAACACCACTATACCGCTGTACTGATTGATTTATTAGTTGTGAGGAAAGGTGATCTAATGAGAAGATAAGAAGATTTGCTATAAATTTAGAGCTATGCTACAATTCATGTATTGTTATGTTTAAAAATCTGGTGGGTTTGTCTTGCCAAATAACTTCCTCTCCCATGCATTTATAATGTCTTTGTTTCATTTATGCCCACCTCTATAATAGCAAGTTGTGTTACACCTGGCCAGATTCCTGCATCTAATCTTGTATTTTCCACTCTAACTGCTATCAGAATCTTTTTCAAGTTTTAGTGTACAAACGTGCAAAGTATGTGTTGATATATCTGAGCTTTGTTCTCTCTTATGTTAAATTATTGTTTCCCTGTTTTACTGAAACCTAATTTTCCTTCTCTCCTTCCTGTTTAACAGTTCTTATTCATCCCAGCCTATGCCACAGTTTTCCTAGACAGGAAAACTTTGGCAGGGCTTTGGACAAGAATATGCCTGCAGAAACTTTCCAGAGGCCCAAAGCTTGTCTTGATTTTTTTAGCTCATTTTAATTTTCAAAAGTAGGAAATTGGTTTGCTGCAAACCAAAATGATAGCCTTAGTCATGATATATATTTCCATGACCTTCCTAGGCATTCTTAGATATTAAAACATTGTTAAGGAATAAGGCTATAAGTTTGGGGTTCATTTGTTCAATATAATTTCCAGGTCTTTTGTCCTCTTCTCCTCAATAGACTGTTATGCTACTTTGAGCATTTTCATTGATTGATTTATTAAATTTATATACCTCTCAACTCCCAACAAGAGAGTTTAACACAGTAAAATTTTAAAAAGTGATTAAAAGCCTGTAAGGAAATATGTGTAACTTGATATGAAAACAACAAAAGTTAGTTGATGTGATAGAGACCATTGTGCATATTAGAAGATAGATGTGACTATAGGATCATTCTTAGAGTTTTATCTTTGTGACTTTTGTGAACTGATATTTTGGCCAAATCCATGAATTATTTATAAAAATAATAGGCAGGGTTAAAAAAATACTGCATCAAAACATACCATAGATATTCCCTTTGGAATTTATATATTTAATTTACACTTTGCTTTTCTACTGGTGAGTAAACAAGGCAGTTAACTGTAAATTGAAATATATTTAAAAACAAAGGTAATATAAATGGATAATTAAAGAGAAATAGAGGAGAAATAAAAGTAGAAACAATAATTTTCTATAGACTCCTTGTTCAACATATGCTATCAAAACCCTTGATGCAAAAGCCTAACAGTGGAACTCTGTAAGGACTAAATGCTTTGTTTGTGGCTTGACTATAATTATAAAAAAAAGAACAAAAAGAATATTAATAAATAAAAAGGAAGAGGGAGATAATAATACATTGTAATTAAACATGTTAAGTGGGCAAATGATGTCTTAATACTCACATAATTCAGGTTTCTCTTGATAAGATCCAGGGAAGTAAGTCTCATGTCATAGTCCATGCACCAGATGTATATATGGAGAACCCAATTTTGGTTCAGTTTGGATGGATTTTGTTTTGTTTCATTGTTTGCTCTTAATATACTCTCTACTATTGGCAAGAACATGGAGGAAGAGTTGAATAAATACTGCTGCTTGACCTGCACAAAAGCTTCAGAACCACCAGCAGTTTTCTCATTTGATCTTTCAAGCAGAACCTCCTAAATATTCATCATTCCACTCTGCCAGAGTCTACAAACTCTTATTCCTGAAACAATGGCTAAAAATAGCTGACTAAAATTCTGTGGCTAAAAAATTATTATGAACTATAAGGAAGTCAGCTCCAGCAGGTGACTTCTTTAATACCTGCAGAGACTGGAACATATCAAGATGCAGTAGTCCAGGCTTTTCAACCTTTTCACCCATTGTACCACTTTTAGGATATGGCAACATCTGAGTACCACCAGTCACCTAGCAAGGTGTCAAAAACTTGATGACCAAAAAAAAAAAAAAAGAAAAAAGTGATGAAGTACAGGTAGTCCTCGACTTACAACAGTTCGCTTAGTAACTGTTTGAAGTTACAATGGCACTGAAAAAAGTGCCCCCAAGCCACAACCGAGCAAGACACCTGCCTGCCCACCCGCTCTTCCTCCTGTCCGAGGTTTTCATTGTTGTGAGCATTTCTGTTGAGGATTGGCAGCAAGGGTGGGGTGGGGGGTGTTTGGTTTTTATTCCCCCCGTCTGCTGGGTGGTTGCAGCAGGTTTTGGTCACTTCACATGACCCTGGGACACTGTGACCGTCATAAATATGAATCAGTTGCCAAGCATCTGAATGTAAATCACAAGACCCTGGAGAGGCTGCAACATTCCAGCTGATCGGCACTTCTTCTGGGCTCAGCAGAAGCGCCAGGATCAGCGCCGAGCACCAGCTGGAGCCTGGCGCTGATCCTGGCGCTTCCGCTCAGCACTGACAGCCTTGCAGCTCCAGCCATCTCTCGCTCAGGCTTGTGCGGTGCTGCCACCGGTTCAGCTCATTCCCCTCCCCTGTTACCACTTTTCTAGGATGGTCGTGTACCACCTGCCAGGTGGTACCCATACCACTGGTTGAAAAGCCCTGCAGTAGTCTATAGTTTGGTGAGACAAACTTAGACAGTGAGATGTTAATACCAAGGAGACAAAATAACATCTAACCACAAAAATTAGGAATTTTCTTCCCAAGATTTTTTCCCTTGGCTTCTCTGTTTCTAGCTGTATTAAGTCCATTTTAATGACTTTACAGCTTTCATGAACTTCTCACCTCAGAAAACATGAAAATGTTGATTTTCAGCAAGCACTCTTCTGAAATTCAGCAGCATCTTTGGATAAGACTCTGAATTCCCTCCTCCCCCCAAAATGGTGGGGGGGGGGTTGAATGGAATGTTCAGGTTATGAATTGCTCTCTCAATCAAATTCTGGTTAACGTTGCAGTAGAAAATACTAAGTTCTGTTTTTCTCTAATTAAGTTGGAGAATCAGTTTGGTGTAATGGTTAAGCATCAGGCAAAAACTGTGAGACCATGAGTTGTAGTCGTGTCTTGGGCACAAAGCCAGCTGGGTGATGTTGGGCCAGTCAATTTCTCTCAGCCATGGGACGAGGAAATGGTAGACCATTTCTGAAAAACCTTGCCAAGAAAATACGTAGCTGGGATTTTCCAGGCAGTCTCTGGACATGATTGAATAAGGGAGGGGAAAAAAAGGAAATGCCAAGTTCTGTTTTCTGTAATTAAGTAATGCTGAAATGTAACTTCCCTTGTTAAACTTATCCATAAATATTAATCTTTCAGAGGAGTTCAACTTTAATTGTGAAAATGTTTTATTTTATTAATAACACCCATAAATAATTCCATAGATGCATAGATCAATATAATTCAATGATATTTCTCTCCTTTGATCTGTAAAATTCTATATTTCAGAAAGTTGATTTTTATTTTTTAAAATATATATATATGAGGTTACTCTGAGGGGCTGAGACACTATTCAGGATATTTCCATGATATTTATCACAATGTCTTAGATGTGTAGGTATAATTGACACAAACATATACTTCATCTAACTCCTGCTCTCTCTATAATTTTCCAATCTGTGACAACTAGGTTGAACTGTCTAAGGTGGCTTTTGAAGGACTACACAAAAGATGAGTATTAGCAAATATATGTATCCATTTGCATGTTACCTTAAGCCAGAGAACCATCCTTGCTTTTAGTGGTCATGTTTGAAAATTTGAGAGCAAATGCAGCTGCTCTCACAAAAAAAGTTGCTTTGGGAAGTTGGATTCCTCTCAGTCATAAAGTGCTATCATAGTGGATAAGACCAGTAATAAAATATCTATTTCAATACCCCTTTGCCTTTCTTATTTGCTTATATGCTACTCAAAGCATAGAACACATAAAGATAAAACTAACGCTGGGTGGGGGTACAGAAAACATGATGGATACCAAGAGAGATAAATGTGCCCTCATTGACATCATATTTGAGGCTGTGTTTTGAGCATCTTTTTTACAATTGTTTTCAGTCTTTCTTATGTTTTTAAGAGAAAGTTGGGAGCCACTCAAATAAAGATATATATTCTCTGTCTAGATGGCCTAGGCTAAAAAGTATAGGTAAAGACACTCTCAGGATGAGTTCAGTTCCTGCTGACAGCATTTGACAACACTATGGGAATGGCTGGAAGTTGCCTTCTCTTAACTTACGTATTAGCTTAGCCTTGAGCTCTGGTATTTGTAATAGTTCTCAAGCCAAATACTAACCAGGTTCAAACCTGCAGAGCCAGACAAGGATGGCCAAGTGTGCCACAAACTATAGACCTCAACATAGAAAAATCCTGCTTCTGATGACAGGACATGTCATATAAAAGCTACACTGATTTTATCATATATTTTATTTATTATATTTTCAATCTACCAACTAACCAGAGTTCATTAGCTAATTGCAAGAAGTTCAAAACATATGAACTGTGCTGCAATAAAAATAATAAGACAGTAAAGATACCAGAGTCCAACATAAGAAAAAAACATGAAACAAATAAGAAAATAAAAATATTTGGGAGAATTCTTCCATAATTATGTGGTCGGTTAAAATTGAAGCTAGTTATAAAAATAAGTGGGAACAAAGGAACCAGATGTGAGTCTCTGAAGATAGTATTCCCCAATGGACCCCTCCAGTTGAGAAGGTTCTTGAGCCATCTGCTCAATTTGATGGAGGAATTCAAGAAGGCTTTCCATGATAATGTCTGAAACGTGAGGAGATACTCTTTGAAATACTTTGCTTTCAAATTTCTGAGGTTCTATAGATCAGGGATCCCCAACCTATGGTCTGCAGCCCGGGATTGGGCCACAGGGTCTTGGCCAGTGGCCCATGGAAACAGCTGGCTGGTACATGCAGGCATGGGTATGCATTCCCTCCCAATCGCGTTAGCACCCACGGCCCCGTTTGCACATATGCATGGGTGCGAATGGGGATGTTAGTGTGGGGCACGTGTCCGCAGCCTATTTGCTAGCCCGGGTGGTTTGCGCAGCCCATTTGTGCATGCACAAATGGGCTGCTAACTGCCGTAGGGGGTGCATGGCCATTTACACATGCGCATGGCACCAGCACATGCCACATACACGAATGGGGCTGCTAGTGCTGCGCCAGTGTGTGTGGCCCCATGTGTGCACGCACACATGCACCAGTTTTTGAAGCTGCTCTCCTTCCCTCCAATCCTCGAGCCCAGAAAGGTTATAGATCAGTATCAGTACTTTGAATTGGTGCCAGTAATATGCTGATACCTAATGGATGACAAGTCCTGGTGTCCATGTTGGTCAGTTTGGAGCAGCTATAATTTGAACTAATAGAAATTTCTGGGTCATCCTCAAAAGCAGATCCATGCATAATCAATTGCAGTAATAGCTGGTGGCAACTACATGCTGTTCTGTTGTATCAGATTAAAATAAGGGAGCCATGGTGGCACAGTGGTTAGAATGCAGTATTGCATGCATTGCAGTATTGCAGTATTGTAGGTTGACTCTGCTCACTGCCAGGAGTTCGATCCTAACCAGCTCAAGGTTGACTCAGCCTTCCATCTTTCTGAGGTTGGTAAAATGAAGACCCAGATATTTGGGGGCAATGTGCTGACTTTGTAAACCACTTAGAGAGTGCTATAAAGCACTATGAAGTGGTATATAAGTCTAAGTGCTATTTCTATTTCTATAACAACTATTTATATTGAGGTTACTGATTAGCTATACTTGAAATAACTAGATGAATTTGCAGTATGTTCCATGAAGTATATTTTCCAAACAATGGAAAATATATCAAAGAGATTTGTACAAGAAAGAGATTCTGTAGTCTCTAAACCTTTTATTATGTTCATCAAGCCCATCAGCTAAAATCAATAAGACTTACAATACTGCACTAATATAACCTGTTTCAGGATTATACCCTGGAAAATAAGTAGAAAATGTAATCTTAATAAAATTTAATTTGCACCATATTTAATGAACACAGTGTTTCCCAGTAGGTGTTTTCCAATGTAATTATTCTGATTTTATACATTGACCTACTGGAATTAAAAGTATAATAAAAATATTAAGACACTTGCAGCTATTAGATTAGTTTATAATTAATTTGCAGTGTGCATTACATAAAAATCTGATTGGTAAGCCAGATAAATTAGTCCTCTATGACCCTCTGGGCTTTGTTCATCATTGCATACCTATCACCAATGTGAGAACTCTCATTTTCCTTCGACACAAGGAAAAAACATTAAATCTTAGCTAGCAAAATTTCTTGCAACATGGGCAATTTGGAAGAAAATGATCATTTAATTTACTAAAATCTGCATACGCATATGTGTGGGGGTGGCATGCGTATACACATACAGATGAACATCCTTTAGTTAGTACTATTATTTCTATTGGTGCATCAATTCTATGTGTATCTCTTCATAAATTAGTCCATCATTTTCAATAGAATTTTCCCCAGACCGTAACATATAGGATTATAGCCTCAAGGCATTAACTGATTACACTGAGATTTTTTTTCTCATTCAAAATGAATAAAAACAAAAAGAAAACATTCACAGTAATGTGCATGTCAGTCCTCTGGAAAATGCCTAAAAAATTCATTTGAAGGATTGAAATTGAGCAAAGATTTTAACATGGTTTGCTGTACTAAATTAAATTGGAATATTATTTATTTTAACTAAATGACATTCATTGCAAACCATAAATAGCCTGCAAGGCTTAAAGGGGAAAGATATTGTCCGTTGGCTATAAAACATAATTTTATGACAAAAAGATTTTTATGAACCACTCTGTTGGTGAATAAAGTTACATTTCTCCTCAATAAGGCTACATAAAGCCTACTGATTTCAGTGGCTTTAAGCAGCCTTATGCAAGATTGTATCTTAAGTATTTAAAGTTGGAAATCAAATCCTTTATTGTAGGGCAGTGTTAGGACCAATGCCAATGAGCTGGAATGAAAGGCAGCCTGAAAGATTTGAGCAATCATCACTTCCAGTAGTTCAAAATTGGTCAGATTTTTTTCCAGTGATGAATGATTTATCCAGTATCTCAAGTATGTACACCAAAGTAACCCAGCACAATTAGCACATTCCTCTGTATTGCATAGAACAGTCCACGTTAGTCATGTTATAATCAACATGGTATTCTGGAGAAGATCATTGCATATAGAAAATAAGAATCATTTGATGACCTGCAGCCATCAGTCTGCAGTAGCATGTAATGCAAATGCTATGCAATGATAATATGAAACACCCTCCCTGAATAAAAGGCAATAGTTTCAAGTCACTCAAAAATTAGTTGCTGTTTCAACTGGCAGAGGAATTATATAGTAGAACTTGACAGAAAATCAGGACTGCACCCCTGACAATGGAGACTGTCATTTTCATACAAAATAAAATAAAACAAAATTATACAGTAACACAGATAAAAGGGAAAAAAATGCACAGGAGAAAGAAGAAAAGTTCCAGCTTGGTCTCAGCAGGACCTGGGGGCAAGGAGGGTAGTATCCAAACAAGAAAATGCAAGGTGATAGTCACAGCACCAAATCCCTTTGTATGTGAATATGATGTCATTGCACATAGAAAAAGGACAGGGCTTCAATTGCAGTATCATCACTGCTAACTTGGCTGTTTTGACTCCACGTGTATCCCACCGCCCAGTCTTCTCCCTACGTTCTCTTTGTCTACCTGCATCCTTTTTTTAAAATGTAAAATGTGATGACTGCTATGCCCATACCCACCTTTAAAGAGGAACAGTCTATTCTACTTTATAGCTGTACAATTTATATGCATAGAAAAGATGACTAGCATACAATAAGAGTGAATAGAAATGAAGTTCCATTGTGTTCTATGGGACCTGCAGCTTGACGTTATGCGAGGTATTTGCATGAGGATACAGAATGCAAGGTTTCCTTCTGTAGAAACCCTTGACTTAGTAGAATTTGGCTACAATGGACAAAATCCAGTGGTGGGTTTCAGCCAGTTTGTACCAGTTCAGCAGAACCGGTAGCTAATTTTTTGTTGTCCAGGCCCAGAATGGACTTACGGAAGTGGCATCCACACAGAGAATCAGTTGGTCACATATTTGAATCCCACTGCTGATAAAATCTATTTGTATTCTGTATGTTTTTATGGAAATGTATAATCCATTTTGATACTTTACCTGGGAACAAACTGATTGCAACACATGAAATATAATTACATAAGCCCCATTACATAAGATTTAAGAGATTCAGATTTATTTTAATGGCATACTTTTTCCTCCATCCTGAATTGAGAGTATGCTACAATAAAACATGTTCCCAGGTATGTTAGCATGATGCGTCATGTCTGTCTTTCATTTAGAATGGGTCAAAGGAGTTCACTAATACTGAGTCCCATATCATATGTCTCATATATAGGTAACTGATACCGTATCTGAAGTTGCTACTCTGTTGAACTGGGGACATATAAGACTTTGTCTGATATTGTTCTATGTTTTACTGTACTATGCAACCAAGTCTTTTCCAAGGTAACCATGCAGTAGCAAATAAATAATCAACAAATAACCAAATATTTTGCACATACCTGCATCAGTGTTGAACAATTGTGAAGACTACAGTGCCCAGAGTAGTAAATATTCTGTATGCATGACCTCTGAATGGTCTTAGACATATATGCTATACATTATTATTCAGAAATAATAAAATGATAAAAACTGAGTCCACAACATTCCAATTAAGCATAAAGAAATGGAAAGCACTGTGTTGCTAAGCAATACTTATTGTAACTAGGCTAAAGCAATGTAGACAAACATACATTGCTATTAATCAAATTATATTTGGGCTAAGATTCTCATTACATCATATTCAAGAGCAAAGGAAAAGGCCATAGGGCAAAGGAGTTAGGAGGAGTATTTAAAAGTGTGGCAGCTAGAATAATTAGATACAGCTTGAAAAATGGCAATCTGTAAGAATTTGCACAGCTATATATAAGTGTGTTTTGGGCTTACAGTCTTTATTTAGGAGTTGTTGTACTCGGGTTAGAGAACTAAAATAATAGTACCTTGGATTTATCCTTCTTTTTTGATAGTCTTCGCCATCAAAAATGCACATACATTGTATGTATCAGTATCCATCATACAAGCTCACACACAATGATCAATTAAACACATGTCTAGACAACTAAGGATGACAACTAATTGTGTTAACAATTCTTTCTATGAGAGATTTCCAATTCCAATTCTTCCTTTTACAATTAAACAAAACTATCATGACCTTCTTGGTTTTCTTCTTGGTTATTCAACTTGCCTAAAAAATAATGGGATTTGGGTGTTTTTGTTAGTGGGAGATTCTAGGTGTCTGTGATTAGTATGTAACTGTGATCCATTTATCTACTCTGTCCCATACTTAATGCAACTTTCCTCAAGCTGTTCCCTTCTAGATGTCTTGGACAACAACTTCCAACTTAATATTCAAGACAGTATGGTTATAAGATTTTTAGGTAGAGTGATGGTACCTATTATTCAAAACCTCTGTAGTTTGCCATATTAAGGGAAATTAAATTAATAATATAAACTGACTATATTCATTGTATATTGATTTTCTAAAACGAGCGTCTAAATGAGTTCTTTGTATTCTAGTGTGGCAACAATGCTGCTTTCTTTCTCTGATATCACCAACTTGCTCCAGTTTTAATATGCCTAACTTTTCAAGTATATAGTGCTTGAGGCATCTGGTGCAACATTTGTTTTATAATAGTATCTGTCTATTTAGTTTGTTAGTCTGAATTTCTTTCAACTAGTTTGCTCTGCATAGTCACTCCATATTCCAAGATGGTGAATTTATCATGAAAAATGTAGGAGTTTGATTTTTAAAATTGATTAAGAGCTAAGGCTGTGTTTAAGGGGAGCTTGCCTTAGCTCATAATCAGTTTTACAGTGCTTTTATTTTTGTTCTATTGTGATCCTCTTGTAGTAGCACTGTCTTTAAGTAGCTATGATATTGTAGGCTGATTTTCTATGTTGTGCAGGTACCTGACAGCCATATAATCTGGATTACATAATCCTACCCCATTTGCAACATTTGTGGTGCCTAGAAAAGAAGAAGATAATTGGGATAGTAAATGGAATGGGAAAGGAGGTCAGGGTAGCATGTTGGCTACAAAACTATGAAGTAGATCCAATTTACCATTGGATTTAAAGACTGGAATTGACTAACTTTTTAATAATGATTCTACCATTTCTAAATGAGAATCATGATTAATGCTGCTAGGTAAATGGAAAATGGAAAAAAATAGGTGTGAAAATCTGTGTTTGTGATACGTAAGAAGTCATAAAAATATCATAAAGTATATGATAGGTTCATATTTTAGTAATATACTTATGGCGGAACGTTTCAATTTCCTCCCCTCTGTCAGTACAGTACTTTAATTTTCTGGACATGATTCTTATCACATTAATAACTAAAAAAAAACCTGATTTGGATTAGCCTGATCATTAAATAGCAATATTGTGGAGTAAATTTAGTTAATAGTGGTCTGACATGACTACACCTCAGATCTGCTCCATGCTTACAACGCCAGTTTGGTGACCTAATTGGTCTTGATTCTTCTGCCAAACTGGTCAGATTCTGAGCATGGAATCTCAGGTAGCTAGAGGTCTTGAATCAACCAGGAATTATACTTGAGTCTGTTATGATAGGTGTCTTTAAGCCCCTTCAGAGGACATCAAAATTAAGGTCTGTCTGTGAAAAAGTAATATATTTTCATAGTTTTGAAGGAAAAATGATTCTAAGTGGCTATTTTTCCCTGTCATTTTACTGAAATAAAGGTCTCATATAGGTAGGTTATGTTTACATTCACATCCTAAGATCCCTAAAAAAAATCAACAATTGTGAAATGAAATTTATTTTGTGCCTGGGACTTCTGGAGGAGACCTGATGAACAATTTTCTGCAGGTTTAAGTACTAGGAGAGGACAGGATTAGCCATCTTGCTCACAACCGTGGTAGATACTCTTAAAAGACATAAACCTCACTTTCTAATCAATTTTGGAAATTGCTTATTAATTATTTCTAAGCTGTTAGACACCTTCAGATTGACAAGTCTGAAACCACTGGGGAGTCTGCCTTCAATCCTCACTGAAAGAAAAATTTAATGAAAGGTTAAGATTTTAAGGAATCAGAAATAAACAAGCTAAATAAGATTTTGATCTTCAAAAGTTATAAATTATTAAGGTTCTAGAAAAAATTGGAATATTGAAACTTTTACAGTAAGATTTTGGAATTAATCATACAAACAGCTTTTCATAGAAGTGGGTTTTATTCTGGGTTGGTTTTTACAAAACAAAACAAATATAACCAATTACATGAAATCAAGAACTGGACACTAGAAGGGACTGGAGTTTTTAGGGAAGCAGAGGAAAAATTTACAAGCATGCAAAATATTGCAAAATGTTCTAACAATAAAAATACTGAAGGAGACTTTTGAAAAATGGAATCAGAAAACAGTAGCCACAATATGAACAATGTCAGTAAGGATGCCTATTTCTATGGACAGACTATACCCCAAAAGTTTTATTGAAGAAACAGATGTAGAAGACATTTTAGCTGACAATATTGAGAAGATATATACAACTGACAGACCAAGAGGATGATTTAGAAAAGGATGTTTCACAAGATTTGCAAAAGAAATTGAGTCTTTAAAATTTAAAAGGGAAATACAAATGAGAAACTAAGAAATTGACCTGGATAATTTTTCTTACTGGATTTACAAAAGAGGTTTATTAAAGCCCTGAAGAACTCTGCAATCAGATACAAATAATAATGAAGAGGAATAAACTCCTATAACAATATTTGAATTAAGATTACAAATAATAATAATAATAATAATAATAATAATAATAATAATAATAATAATAATAATAATAATAATAATAATAATAATAATAATAATAATAATAATAATAATAATAATAATAATAATAATAATAAAGTTGGAATGGACCTTGGAGGTCATCGAGTCCAATCCCCTGCTCAGGCAGGAAACCCTACACCTTTTCGGACAGATGGCTGTCCAGTCTCTTCTTAAAAACTTCCAGTGTTGGAGCATTCACCATTTCTGGAGGCTTAGAAATAAAGGGAGAGAATATAAAATTTACTTATTTGATGACAGTTAAAATATATGTTGTTACCTTTGACAATCCTTCACAGATTTCCTGCTGAAGCAGGACTGAAAAGATGATGTTTTATGGATTTGTTTATAGATAAGAGATGGGCTATATGCCAGAAATAAATGTAACCTTAAAAGAGTTGAAGTGTCACAAATCTGTTTATGCTTGCTGTGATGAAGTTGGAAGTCACTTTTTTATATATTTCTTTTCTCTTTATTATACTCCTACTTTTCTCTCCCTTCTTTTTTCATTTTTTTCTTGCACTCTTTACTCCTTTCTGTACTTTTTTTACTTTAGTTTATATTGGATTTTACTATTATAATCATATATAGTATTAACCTGAGACAAGAAGACCTTTATAGGTGATAACCAGCAGTCTGGCAAACCTTGGATTAAGCCCCCAGGATCCATTAATCTTGCATCATCCAACTAAAAACAACCACGTGGGATTTCTGGTGCCTTGATCCAGGTTTGTTGGGTGCAAATCAAAGTTCTGTTTTTCACTTGTAAAGCTCTTCATATCATAAGGCCTAGTTTTTTGCAGGACTCCCTCTTCCCAGTTATTTCTACCCATCCCATTAAATTCAGCAGGAGAGCTACATTTCAGTTGCAGTGGCCAACAAATGTCATCTTGAAGGACTCATAATTATGCCTTTTCTATGGTTGCACCTGTTCTTTGGAAAACCATTCCTGCCCTAAACATCCCTCCTTGACCTTGCTAGCCTTTCAGAAGGTTCTTAACATGTGGAGGCATTTGTTGGGGTAGGGGTGGAGCATTAGTCAGAGCTTGTGTTGTTGTTAATGTTTCTTTAGACCAGGGGTCTTCAAACTTGGCCCTTTTATGACTTGTGGACTTCAACTCCCAGAATTCCCAGGCTGGCTGAGGAATTCTGGGAGTTGAAGTCCACAAGTCACAAAAGGGCCAGGTTTGAAGACCCCTGCTTTAGACTATTCATAGGCTGTTGTTTTGTTTTATGTTGTGTTATTGTATTGTTTTTAAACATTTTAACCTACCCAAAGTCATTATTGTAAGATGGGTGGCTATATCAACCAATCAAATAAGTAAATATGTAAATAAATAAACGTTGAGTCCTGGGATTCTGAAAACCCAGCGTCAGTTAGTTCAGGTTTATCACATTACTTGGATAAAGAGTCTCATGTGATGCAGTAAAATGGTAGTATAAGCAGCAGTTAAACAGATGTTTTAGCTTGCTGACACTACCACTATTGCCACCAGAACCATATAGGTACTATGTTTTGTCATGTTTTGAATTATCTTTTCAAGTGAACAAAAAGGAATCTTTTGAAGAAAGCTCAATTAAAGGAATCTATCAGGTAGGCAATCTAGCAGTTTCTTTTAATGTGTATCTCCTAGTTATTAATAGATAAAGAAGTTTTTTAAATATATTGTAACATAATTTGCCAAATGAATTTCTATAGTAATTTAAGATTTAGTGAATACTCAAAGGAATTATTACTACTTCAACATTGTACAGTCTGTGTGATTCACAATTTATTTTTAAAGCTAACAACAGAAGTTACTCAGGAAAAATCTATAGAAAAGATAAGGCAAATTATAAGAGAAAGGAGGATTTAGTTAAGGAGCTTAGCAGAAATAATGCAAAAGTTTGCCTTAAAATCTTCCATTTCCTTTGAGCATATCCCATGATAGATATTTTCAGTGCACAATCAGAAAAGAAATATAAGGTCAAGTAGACTAAGAAGAGGAAAAGGGAAGTTAAAGAGAAAAATTGGTGTTAAAGTAAGTTTTATCTTCATTCAATTAATTTCATATTTTAAAAAAATAAGGGATGCATTTTATTTTATTTTTTGAGATAAAGTTCTAAGTAGTTACTATAACCTATTTTTTGTTTGTTTTTATACAGTCTTAAAAGTTTTTCTTTAAATGAAGTATGATGATGGTAGATATTGATGGATGATAGATACATGAAAGACAGACACATAGATTAAACAAGCTACAATAAGCCATATTGGTTATTTAGAAAAGGGTTATAAAATGGGTTAGTGGGGTTTTATTGTTGAATTGGTTAGTGGGGTTTTATTGTTGAATTAATAACCAAAATGTTTGGAATTATTTTGTTTGTTTGAAAATTCAAGATGGGTTACAACAGGAAAATAGGGAATATAAAGCAATAGCATAATTACAATTCAAATAAAAATCAGGAATTTAATTCAATAGGGAATATAAAGCAACATAATTACAATTCAAATAAAAATCAGGAATTTAACTTTCCAAAGATTATGAGAATGGAGAATGGAGTCTAGTTGGTTGAATACGTTATCTGATCAGAACCAAAGTACATACAGTCGGTAAAATTCAGTGTGAAAATGTCACCCTAGAATTTATTTGAAATCTGATGACTTAAAATAAATGATTTAGTGACAAACTAGTGGAATGCTCACATACATCCAATTAAGGGTAAATTAAAATGTATTTGTATGAGGCAGAGACTTAAAATGATGTGAAAATTAGTGGGAGGCATTTATTTCAATCCCTTTTAAGACTTTGGGAGGCCTATAGCCAGAGATGTATGTGAGTTATTCCCTTTTCAATGTTCACTGCTTCCTAGATTTTTTTCTTCCATTTCTTTTTTTATTATTTGAGTCAATGGTGGAATGAATTCAAACTGAGCTGGGTAGTTTTATAACTCCTGTGATTATATTTCTTTTTCTATATTACATTTCCTACTTGGAGTGAAGATATCATTTCATCTGATCATTTCAAGGACAGACTCATACTATAGTTGTGGTTGAAGCCATAACTCTGGGCCAATTCCTACTGCCTTTCCCACCCTTTTGTAACCTGCAGTCCATAGCTCACTGTACAATAAAACAACTTTATATATATAGAAAATCCAAGCTCAGCCTTTGACTCAGTAATCAGTAAAAGGAAGCTCTGTGTTATAATATTTCAATATTTGAAAGCTTGTTGGCCCCATGTATTTTGTCCCACATTGGGGAGGGGAGATATGATGGTAATAGCTCCAACAGCAGCATTATCTAGATGTATATAATTTCACAACATGAAATAATATAACATGCATCTGCCATGAAGATTTAAAATGCACAGGATGTGAAAAAACAAATGTTTCATGTTATGATTATTTATTTGATTTCTATGCCACACACAGCTAATATTCCTTCCTCTTTCGATTTTCACCACAACAATCCTATGAGGTGAGGAGCAGAGAGAGAGAGTGACTGTCCCAAAGTCACCCAGTTTGCTTTCATGCCTGGCCGGGGGGGGGAGGAAGACTATAACTTACAGTTTCTTGGTTTCTAGACTGGTGACTTAACCACCTCACCAAACTGACTCTCATTATCATTATCCCCTCTTTCTATTACTATTTTCACTTAGAAGTGATATTGGAAATCTCCTTAATGCCTTCAGGGAGAGATTGGGCAAGATAGTCTACAAGAGTGTGTATTGTCATCTACTGTATGATTGCTTCAGCAACAGAGGGGACTTATGAACTAATTCAATAAATGCATAAATAAAATAAGTGTGTGGAATTCAATGTTAGACAAATGTCTATTTGTCTATTCATGTAATGAATTTTTCCCTAAATCTCCTCCTGAATAGATCTCCAAATCTGTTTCATAGCCTTTGGTGATCTTGTACCATAGATTTTGAAATTGCTTAAAGTGAGAAAAAACAATTTCCCTCATTCCAATTTCAGGAACTGCTTCTATTTACAGAATTAAACTGTTGGGTTTCACTCAGTAGGGTGCAATTTGGAACACTTTGCACACACATTTCTTAGTGTGCGTATCTTTTGCAAAGATTTTTTTATATAGAAAAAGGCCTTTTTTGGCAAAACTTTCTTCTAATATAGCATGTTTGTATTAATTTTCCTAACATAAACATATTTTTCCTAATGTAAATGTGTGTTTGTGAGTATTTATTTAATTGGACAATTTATATAGCCATATCACCACAGTGACTCCAGGCACATACAGAAGGTTAAAACAAACAAAAACCTGCAATATCACAATTTATAAAAATCAGTATCCAAAGAGTAGTGATATAACATGTGATCAGGAATGAAAAATCATACTACTATGGATCAATATAAAACTCCAGTAACTAAACAAATCAACCAAGAGGACTGGCTTAAATTCCTGACCCAAAGGCCCATGGGAGCATTATAAGAGCCAATAGGTCACAGCCATCTGAATTTTTTAAGGGTATGCTGTTTTCAGGGCAATGCAGCAACAGGATAAAGATAAGTGGTGGATTCTGTCATAAAGTATCGGAGATAAAAGGTACATATTTCAGTTTTTAGGCATGCTGTAGATGCTCTTTTAGTTCAGCAAGTCCAAAATTTTGTTTGAAAATTCTGATGGACCTAATTTCTTATCCATTGTGTTGAAGATGAAAAACAAAACATAGTAACTCTTTTGTAGCTCTTTTGTTTATCAGGAAAAACAGAGAACAGAAAGAAAAAAAACATAAAATCTTGTGATTACATCAAATGTATGGTTACTCTCAGTGGTGGGATTCAAATATGTGAACAACAGGTACAGGACAACCAAACAGGACAGCTATAGACTCCAACAGATAGTTAGGACTGCAGAAAGAACAATTGCAGCCAGCCTGCCATTTCATTGAAGACCTGTAATATTGTGTGTGTCAGAAGAAGGGTTGAGAAAATATCTACAGACCCCTCACATTCTGCATATAACCTGTTTCAACTCCTCCCCTTGGGATGCTGCTACAGGGCATTGCATGTCAAAGCAACTAAACACAGGCACAGTTTTTTCCCCTCATGCCATCATTCTGCTGAACAGCTAATTCTCACAAAACTGTCTTATGTCTAAATCTGTTTACCATGTTGTATGGCTGTAGCATTATTATTATAACCCTTCTCATCTTCTCTACTACCCTCTCTTATTGGTATCATCATTATGATTATTATTACTCTGTTGCTTTGCAGGTACACTGAGACATTCTGCACTGGAGACAAATTCCTTGTGTGTCTAATCACACTTTGTCAAATATTATTCTATTCTATTCTATTCTATTCTATTCTATTCTATTCTATTCTATTCCAACCTTCCTCCAGTGAGAGAAGAGTAAAATACAGTTTGGGATTGTCAGTGCTTCTACAATGCTTCACTTTTCATATAGATGAAGATATTGTGATTATTTCTGCATTTGAAACACTCACATTGAGATAGCAAAAAACACATCCAGCCTTTATGCCACCTAAAAAACAAACAAACCAGGAAAATAAATTAATACTATATAAGCATTACTCAAGTGTATAAAAAAACAGAGATATAAACTGCAGTGCTTTTGACTTTAAGAAGCACAGATCTGACTGTAATACACCTTGCATATAAAAATTATTTAATTGAATCTGCTTTTCCAGTAATGAGTAAATTGAGTAAATTAAAAGAAAAACAAATATTCTGTCCTTGGTTTTTTTTTTCTTATTTTTAAAAAATCAATACTTTAGCTGTTTTTGAAACTATAGACCTGGGAAAGAAGCAAAAACTCAAAAGGCCATTGTGGAGAGCCATCCCTTCAGAGCTTCTGTGAGCTAAAGCAAGAGCATATCAACACTTTGAATTCTGTATCTTGCATTATATCAGAACAACATTGTCACCCCTCATTGCAACCATTCATTCAAAATTGTCAGGATGCATTCTAGTACATGGCAGCAAAGAAGTTTAATCCTGGATCTTTGACATATTTCACATGCAGCTGCCACAAAGAGATGTATCTTGCTATACATACACAATGGTATATTTTCCAATTCTTGTTGTCAGGGGTTGCCGTCATTTCTGTTATCTGTTCCAGTTTGGCACTTTCTTTTTCTTTTTTATACTGCTTATCATTTTTCTTCCTGGATTAGTCATGTGGCTGTTCCTAACAAATTATGAGTCAATGGGTGAATAGACTGGACGCTATCCATTATTTTGTTAGCAGATTTATGTTTCTGCCACAGGGGTTCCTCTTCCTTATGTGGTCATTACAATTTTCTGGGCACTCTCCAAAACTGGTCCAGAGGATTTCCCAAGGATCCAGAGCAGATCTGGGTAATCATAGGATATTGCAGGGCAGATACAGAACTGATTGTCCAACAAGCATTTATTCCACTATTTTATCAGTACAGTAACACTAAAAATGGCACCACTCAATAAATGCATAGATGTGATGGTTTCAACAGGAACGGAGTGAATTAAAAATGACCGATCCTTTCCGAATTAGTCAGATAGGATAGGCTAAGCCCTATCAACAGTAAGAAAGAGGCAAACTTCTGAGGACAATTGACTAGATGCAAGGCAGTTTTAAAATATAAGGAAGTAACAGAAAAACAGGGCAGGCCACTTCTTTTTTCTGCCACCTCCATATATACTATGTTCCCAAATTGCTTTTATATTTTATTTGTTTGTATGTTTGTTTGTTAAATGTATATACTGTCCCATCTCACTGTCCCAAGTGACTTTAGGTCACTTACAATAGCAAAAAAGCATAAAGGCATTAAAAATTCAGATTAACTACACATTAAATAAAAGGCTAAAATCAAAAGCATGGACAATGCAGGAGTGGACTTTGTCTTTAACTCAGCCAAACACCTCCAGCAGAGCACAGTCCCTTTGGGGCCCCATGTCAACCAGTAGAGTCAAGTTTTAAGGCCCTTCCAGAGAGCCTTTTATCTAGAAGCTTCTATATCCACATTTAACTTTTCAGAAGGGCCAAGGGCATCCTTTCCTATCTTTCATTAGTTCTCAAAAATCTTTTAAAAATCAATCTGAACAAAATTACTAACCCCCCCTCCTCTAAGACACACACACACACACACACACACACACACACACACACACACACTCCATCCCCTGATATCTGGTCAGCTTCATTTATTCAGAACTGACTTCTGTTCCTGTCAATAGCTTTTGATTATCTCAAAGAATAACATAATTTTTTTAAAGAACTAGTTGCAGTCTTGATTGACCCGCCTTGATTAATAAGTGGATACAATGCTTTGGAATTTTTGAAGCAAGATTATAATTTTGGCATGAGGCACCTTTAAAATAGCCTGAACTAAATTGTTGAAGTGGGACCAGAAACATGTCTTCATGATTTTATGCTCTTCTGAAATATTTTGAGAAACAGTATTTTATTGCTAATGACAAGCCACTAGTGACAGCTATGAGTATGTAAATTTATGCATGTGTTGTATACTGATTCACTCATTCATCAGAGGGTTGTAGGAAGGTTTAAATTAGTGTCCTGATACTGATCTACTGGATGTAGCATCTCCTTGAGAATAAAAATAGAGATGACAAATAATATAACTACAATGCTGCCCTGCTACATAATAGTTTCTTGGAGGTTATTAAATTCTCTGTAGCTTTAAATGTAAGTTTAAGAGCCACCCTGTGAAAAAAAAGGAAATAAATTAATGTCTATATTGTAAAATGACTATTTTAGGTCAAGAAAACTGCTAAGTTTGATAATACGATTTAATATGATGATAATGGCACATTAAGACTTTATGAGATTTTAAACTTGATATTATAGTCTGTCTGCAACAAATCAATCTAAGGTCATTCAGAGAGAGAGGGGAAAAAATACATTTCCCTTGTGAATATAGGGAGTAAAATTCTCCTCTTTGATCAGCTCTGTGGGCATCCTTCCTACAATCCCATGAGTTTGGTTGGTCTAATAATGCACTAAGGGATGCTTATTAAACTTTAAAGTCATTGTGTCAGCAGGACAAATGTTAGAATTGCTGGGTATGGATAGACTCAAAGAACAGGGAGAATTAGCTCATCACACTGGTAGCACAGTTCAGCTTACTTAGAAAAATAATTCAAGAATGGGTGGGAGAGCCAACAATAAGCAGTTATACCTGGTAATAAAATACTGGTAGAAAAAGCAGTCTCCAAAAGACAGAACAAATATATTTATTAAAAATATCACTTGTTTAGCAATGCTGTCCTTCTTCGGGAAAATAATCTGGTTGGAATATTTTTAGCACATAATGTGTACAACTCACTATTTTATTTCAAAGAGGCATTCCCTTAAGTAAATGGCAGAGAGAGTCTGTGAGGAGTTTGATGAGATTGTATGGTAAAGCTATCAGCAAAGAACTTTTGCAAACAAATTTCAGAACAGCTTCCAAAACCTGGAAATGAAATCTGAAGCACAGATCTGCTTCCTTCCCTCCAAATTTTAAAAATTGGTAAGGCTTCTCTGGAAAAACAAACCCTTGCTTGACACAAGTGGGCCAGTAGAGACAGGGTTTATTTTTTCAAGGAGTCTACTCTGATTTTGGAGAAAAATGTTGAAATATTAGAGATAAATTGTATCAAGAATTGACCCTAGTTGCATGTTGGAAGCTTTTCATACTACTGTTTTTAAAATGTAATTATTGTTTTTCTTTTTTTTTAAAGAAATTAAACTGATTCAATTTTAAAAGAAATTGTGGATTTTCCCCTCCGTGACATTCTCATGGATGAACAACAATGTTGTTATGATTATTTTAGCTACAAGATAGAGCGATATGGACATACCGCACACATCATTTCACAATCCACAGCTTTCTGTCCTCCAGTATTTAAATTAAATCCTAAAGGAACCTCACACAGAATTCCTCTCATGAGACTATTTCAGGTCAAGAAATGATAAAGTTGATAAGACGTGACAATCTAGTACTGGGGTAAAATGTAGAATTTTATTTTCTGGATGAAGAAAACTTTTGGAAAAATTGACAATAGAATTTGCCACAGCATTAAGTACAAATGCCAAAAAATTCAGCAAACACTTTTGAGAACCAATTATTCCATTTTTTTAAAAAAAAACAAAACAGCAGTTATTTCTCCCACATGAATTTATTCTTTATAAACTAATTTTAAAAACAAAAGAAAAATGCCTAGCTTTCTGTGACAAGAGTTTAACAAAGAATTAATGTAAATTTAAAAATGTTGATTTCTTTAGACTGAGCTTAATTTGTGGTGAATAATTACTGTATATCTACATATCATGTTTTCCCCAAAATAAGATCCAGTCTTATATTTTTTTGGCTTCCAAAAGAGGCACTGGGTCTTATTTTGGGGGGATGTATTATTTTTCACGGTGGAACTGCCTCCCTCCATCTGCCAGACACCTGCCAAAGCCATGTAGGGTAAAGGCCAAAAGTGGCCAGGGGCAGTACTATGCCCGCCTCGCACAGCCGGCATGAGAGCTGCAGCACCCACCAGGACCCGAAGAGTGGGGCTGCCCCTGCCCCTGCCCCCTGCCACACCACTGCCCAGATGCCCTGCTGTTGCTTTGCTGCTGCTACTGCTGCTGCTGGGCTTAAAGGAGACGGGTGCTGCCTTGTAGCTCTGAGGGGGAAGCAGCAGTGGCGGCAGAGCACTTCATCCTGGGGGGAATCTGCTGTTGCTTTGCTGCTGCTGCTGCTGGGCCATGCCTGAACTATGGCCTACCACTTCCTCCTAAGCTCCACCTTCGCTGCTGGCTTAAAGGAGATGGGTGCTGCTTAGGAGCTGCCTTGAAGCGGCGAAGCGCTTCATCCTGGGGGGCGGGATTCTGCTGTTGCTTCTTGACAGAGACTGGAAGCTTCATCTGCTTGAAAATGGGCAGTTGGAAATGGAGCGAATCCCTCCATTTCCAACTGTCCCATTTTCAAGCAGACAAAGCTTCCAGTCTCTGTCATTTCTCTTAAAAGTCCGTCAAGTCTGGATTGCCTGCTTCCACCCCCCACCTCCGCACTGGACTTACCTGCACTGCTCCAAGAGGCCAGTGGGATACAGCTGGCCATGACCACCCACCAACCCTCAGGCTTATTTTCTGGGTAGGGCTTATATTAGGCCCACCCCCCAAAATCAAGCTCAGGCTTATTTTCAGGGTACGTCTTATTTTCGGGGTAGTTTCCTTGGCAGGAAAGTGGAAATAGTTTACTATTCCCTGAGGGTAATTGTATGCCGAAATAATACAACTGTAGCTTGAATACTTTCTCATCTCTAAATATCAAATCTATAATTTCTTCCCATTCAGATATTTTTTCCATATGAGGTATATGAGGTATTTCTATCTCCACTGAGGTATTTCTAGAGGGCAAACATGAATATGTTAGATGAATAATTTATTTACCTCATGCTCAGTTTTCCTATTTCATCAATTCACCTTTCCATTTGTTTGTTTTTTATCTGCCAATGGAATACTCCAGAGTCTTCTCCATACCAAAGTTCAAAAGAGCCAACATTCTTTCTACCCTGCTTCTTCAAAGCCCAGCATTCACATCCATAGACTATCACAGGGAATAGCCATTCTCTGCATGATTCTGATCTTTGTAGGCCTATACACATCAGAATATCTCATTATCTTTTCTATGACCTTCATTGCTATTATACCATATTCTAGTCTGTTATGTATTTATTTACTGCTGGTTCCTTTACTGTTGATAGTCAATCCTAAAAGGCAGAAGCTACTCCGCTACTTTAATGTCTTCATTATCATCATTGCTGTATCTGCTTGCTCTTCTTTGTATTTAATCTTAGTCCCAAATTATCACTGTACTCCCTGATTTTTATTACTATAGCTTGCAGATTTGCATTTTTCTGCTGTCAGAGTACTGTCATAAGCACAATACAATTATTGATGCTTCTTCCTCCAGTTTTAAAAACCTTGCTTATCTTCTTTCAACCATTATGTTTGGTCTAGATTGTGGCTTCCTATCTTGTGCATAGGTTTAACATTAGGACAATGAAGATGTCTGAGCTTCATGTTTTCCTAAAGTCACTCCATAGTTTGACAAGGTCAACACAATTGACCTTTTCTACAGTCAATTTAGCACATATTGCTTTCCTTTTTGTATTGTTTAACTCAATTATTCAGTGTCCATCAGCAATAATGTCTCTTGTTCCTTGCTCTTTTCTAAAGTTGCCTTGAACATCTGCCATCTCCTTTTCCATAAAGGACTCTAAATCTGGATTGGATTAGCCAAAGCACTATTTTGCTAGTATGTGAAATCAAGGATATTTTATTACAGTTTGCATGTCTGTTAAGTCTCCTTTCTTTGGTATTGGCATGTAGATTGACTTCTTACAATCTGTCGGCTACTGTGTGTTATTTCCCAGATTTGCTGGCATTGTTTTGTTAGAACCTTTATTGATTCTTTTGCTGCTTGTTACGTGTCTGTAGATATTCCATTAATTCTCGTAGGATTACAACTTTGTAAGGATCAGAATTATGATCTAAGTTCAAAATTTAAGATTAGAGGTTCTTGTAAGTAGGTAATTTCTTCTATGGTATCATGGATACGGACATCTCTACTATACAGATTTTCAGTTTGCTCAGTCCATCTTTGTTTTATTTCCTTTGAATTGATTACTATTTTTCCATTGGCATCCTTTAGCATATCAGCTTGAAGTTGAAAGTTCTTTCTGAGTTTGGAGATCTTTTGGAAGGCTTTCTTACTTTTGTGGTTATGTTTCCTTCAATGATTTACAGAGGTTATTTAATATTACTCCTTGTCTGTTCTAACAACTGTCTTTTTTAAATTCTTTCTTGAGATTTTTCTTTTTCTTGGTTTTAGCTTCTCTTCTCTTCTTGGCAATTTTAACTTTTTGTTCCACCCCTTTGTTTTCTTCTGTTTCTTGATCTATATCAGGGGTGTCAAACTGCCGGCCCATGGGCCGGATGTGTCACACGATAGCTGTGCCCACCCCATTGCCGGCAATGGCAAAACTGTCCCAATATGTTGCATGATGTCACGTGATGTTGCGAGTTTGACATGTCTGATCTATGTTATAAATTTATAACATCTTCAACTTCATTCCACAGTTCTTTTGGATTTCTATGAATGAAGTTCAGAGCTTCAAAATGATTCCTGACATTCCAATCCTTGAAAAGGGTGAATTCATGGTCAAGATCATGTCACAGAAACTGACTGGATTTGTTCCTTCATTTTAGATTGACTTTTAGATTAGCCTATGAACAGTTCATGATCAGATATATAGTCAGCTTTGACCATGTTTTTGCTGTTATAAACTGAACTTTTCCATCTTTTTGTATTAATAATATACTCAATTTGATTGTACTCCATCTGCTGATTTCCATGTTTCTAGGTGTTGCTTTGAAGAATGGGCTAGTAGTGAATAAATCATTGGAATGGAAGAAAGTGATAAGTCATACTCCTGCTTCATTTATACTTCCTAAGCCACATAGTCGAACTATATTTACCTCCTTACTATTTCCATTGTGGCATTCTATCTCCAACCACAAGAAGCACATCTTGTTTGCATGTTCTATCAGTTTCAGATAGTGCTTGATCATAACGCTCATCAATTTCCTCTTCTTTTGCATCATTGGTTGGGGAATAAACTTCAATAACTGCCATGTTTAATAGCTATTTACCAAGCCTAGTTGATATTATTCAGTCAAATCCACTCCATTTTACTTTTCAGATCCTAATATATGTCAACGTGCAGTTGATTCACTCTGTTGAGAATGACCATGTTCATGCTTCTTACATTCTACATTCCTATTATGATTCTCTCTTCGGTCAGATTTTCTTTCTTGTAACATCAGTTGCTATTTGGCTTTAATCTAGCCATGTCATCAATATCATTAGTACTCTGAAAGATCCTCAGCTCTTCCTCTGTAGTACATTGAATGTCATCTGACTGAGGAGCCCATTATGTGGCACTACAGCATATCACTTCATCTTGTCTATCATTCTGGTTTTCTTGGTATAAAATACAGAAGGGCTTACCATTGCCTTTTTCTGAGTAGTTTAAGTGACACCTATGCTATAATCACTTAAGTGATCAACTACCTATATCACTACTGTCTGAACCTTTCTATATCACTACTGTCTGAAGTAGGTGTTTGCTTGCTTCAGCAAGGCTGTAGGATGTATTTCATGCCTTAGATCATTCAATGCCATTCACTTGGCATTGAATCCTGGAGTTCTTCACTCATCCTCTCAGTAACACCCCTCCACCATAGTGAAACAACATAGCAGGACTTGAGTGTGTCTCTATCATTGCCATAATATAAACAT
>NW_015386938.1:194339-218847 GCF_001527695.2 Protobothrops mucrosquamatus
ATCACTACTGTCTGAAGTAGGTGTTTGCTTGCTTCAGCAAGGCTGTAGGATGTATTTCATGCCTTAGATCATTCAATGCCATTCACTTGGCATTGAATCCTGGAGTTCTTCACTCATCCTCTCAGTAACACCCCTCCACCATAGTGAAACAACATAGCAGGACTTGAGTGTGTCTCTATCATTGCCATAATATAAACATCATCTAATATTAGATGTATTTGTTTTTATTTAATTGCTATTTATTATCCACCTCATAAGGCCCATTCATCTTACCTTTTCAGCTACTGAATAATGTTGGGGATTGTGTTAGAATTTCCAATAACAGAAGTCCTTCCTCCAAAGTTTTATTTTTCTCCAGTATTAATTATATACCCCCCCCAACTAATTCAGCATGTGGCATTTGCTGCCTAAACATTGAGATTAAAGCATTAAGAAGAAAGAATATAAAGATAATTCTGTCAGGTAACTTTGCTTCAAAATTTCTGCTTTTTTCTCCCTCTGGAAAAGAATCACTTCAGCCAGAATACTGATCTTGATTTTATAAACGTAACATAATACTAGAATCTGAAAAACAGTGATGTTCAACTACATCCCATTGTTTTGACTGAGAAAACTCTCAGGAGACTGATACTTTTAACTGTGGTGAATGTGTGTAACAACAAAATCAATTCTTCTCCTTCTCCCTCTCTTTCTCCCTCTCCTTCTCTTTCTCCTTCTCCTCCTTCTTCTTCTTCTTGAATTTTAACAAAATTCTAAGATCTTTTCACACTAAAAAGTAAAGGTTGAAATGTTGAAAAACAATAGTACAAATCAAGAATTCAGAGCAGGTAAACACTGTTGAAAGAACATCTGTTTATTATTGCCATCCTGAATACCTTACATTTTTATTGCTGTTTTGTTTATTAATTCCATTCACTAAAAAACTTGCAAATGATGATGCAGGCTAAAAAAAATCCCAGTTTGAATTGCTACTTGTCTATGTAAATCAAAACTGAGATGGGAGCAATAATTTTATTGGTGAAACTTCTGTTAGAATTGAGCAATTAAAGCAGGCAAAGAAAAGTATGTTTTTCATTACTGAAAATACAGCTTTATATAGTTGCAAGTCTTGAAAATCCTCCTTCTGGAAAGTAAAGTCACTGTCATAATACCATTAAATTTACCTTATTATAACTTCAGCCCTATCAGTCACATGCAATGCTTTATTAATAGGATCATGTTTTGTAAGAATACCATTGTTTTGATTACATTAGAGAACAGATTAATCTCCATTTACTTCTATTTACTTAAAGTGTGCTGATCAATTAGCCCAGAGGTCCCCAACCTTTTGGGCACCAGGGACTGGTGCCATGGAGAAAGGTTTTTCTGCAGACCAGAGGGGGTGTGGTTTTGAATACAGCCTGCATCCCGAGGATGGAGCTTTGCTTGTTTGTGCAGCCTGCTTGTTGGCATGCTGCGGACCAGTGTTAGCCAACTCCTGTTTAATTACTGGTTTCATTTCATACCATTAGATAAATATAAATATAAATACATATACATATACATGAATCATTATGATTCTACTTCTAGAAACCATTGCACAAATCATTGCAAAGTAGGACTTCCATGTTTATTTTAGATTCCATCCAGTCATTAATTATTGGCAGATCAATTCACTATTGGTTCTACACAATCCTCTAGAATTATCTCACTTCACTTACTGCTATTCAGTTATTTGTATTAGATAAGACTGTAATTGGTTCCAAATTTCCATCACTTTTCATGGGACAGAAGATGACCCCAGAACACATGAATCTAACATAGAAAGAGCATATGGACAATTCTTTTTCTCCCTACTGTTATCCAAGTGTCCATTAATTCTGTTTTCAAAAACTTAAAAATGTAAACTGGCCAGGAGTAGTAGTAGTAGTAGTAGTAGTAGTAGTAGTAGTAGTAGTAATAATAATAATAATAATAATAATAATAATAATAATAATAATAATAATAATAATAATAATAATAATAATAATAATGTTGGAAGGGATCTTGGAGGTCATCTAGTCCAACCCCCTGCTCAGACAGGAAACCCTATACCATTTTGGACAAATGGCTGTCCAGTCTCTTCTTAAAAACTTCCAGTGTTGGAGCATTCATCGCTTCTGGAGGCAGGTTGTTCCACTGGTTAATTGTTCTAACTGTCAGGAAGTTTCTCCTTAATTCTAGGTTGCTTCTCTCTTTGATCAGTTTCCATCCGTTGCTTCTTGTCCTGCCTTCAGGAGCTCTGGAAAATAGCTTGACTCCCTCTTCTTTGTGGCAGCCCCTGAGATATTGGAACACTGCTATCATGTCCCCCCTCGTCCTTCTCTTCGTTAAACTAGACATACCCAATTCCAGCATCTGTTCCTCATATATTTTAGCCTCCAGTCCCCCAATCATCCTTGTTGCTCCTCTCTGTACTCTTTCTAGAGTCTCAACATCTTTTTTACATCGTGGTGACCAAAACTGGATGCAGTATTCCAAGTGTGGTCTTACCAAGGCATTGTAAAGTGGTATTAATACTTCACGTGATCTTGATTCTATCCCTCTGTTAATGCAGCCCAGCACTGAGTTGGCTTTTTTGGCATCTGCAGCATACTGCTGGCTCATATTTAAATGATTGTCCACTAGGACTCTCTCACGTTACTACTATTGAGCAAGGTATCCCCTATACTATACCTGTACATTTGGTTTTTCTTGCCTAAATGTAGAACCTTACTTTTTTCACCATTGAATTTCATTTTGTTAGATAGCGCCCAGTGTTCAAGTCTGTCCAGATCCTTCTGTATCTTAAGCCTGTCTTCTGGAGTGTTGGCTATTCCTGCCAGCTTGGTGTCATCCGCAAATTTGATGATTTCTCCATCTATCCCCTCATCCAAATTGTTGATGAAGATGTTGAAGAGCACTGGGCCCAGAACAGAGCCCTGGGGCACCCCACTACACACTTTCCTCCATGTAGATGCGGTTGCATTGAGGACCACACGCTGAGTACGGCCAGTCAGCCAGCTACGAATGAGTGAGGCAGCAAGTCAATTTATATGTCCCTTCAAGACATTCAAACAATAGTTTGAAGCTACATAAAAATAACTTTTATCTGATATGCTTCTGGCATGCATGGATGTTGCCCTGTGCTTTTGGGCATCAGTTATTTTAGCTTGTTAAAAACCATTTTTGAATCCTAAAATTCTGCTTGATAAAATGTTGTGTTTCTGATGTTCATTTTCTTCTTTGTTCCAAATGTTGAATTATTATGCAGTACTGTAATGGTACAAGTATAATCACAATCAATTTATGGGAGCTAAAATTGGTAAATTATGACTAAGATCCTGCAGACCCTTTCTAACAATAGTAATCACAGAAAAAAAAGTGCAGGAATGAATTTACATTATAAACACAATTAGCCATTTATGATGCAATTTATGCATACTTCATCAGGGATATATCCCACGCTACTTTCTAAGCATAAGCAATAAAATGTATAAGTTTGCAAACTATTATACTGCTATAAACTCATTTGAGGTATATGGTTATTTGTGTAAAACATAGTGAGTTTGTCCCTCCCCTTCCATTACAAGAATATAAATAAATTTATAGGATTTTGTTTTATGTTTTGTTCAGGACTTTTCTTACCTAGATAACATAGAAATAATGGAATTCAAGTATTAATAAATATGGGGGGGAGGTGTATGGACAGAGGACTTCATTGTGCTTATCTTTGGGTTCCCAAAGGTACCCAAGAATATGCATATGCCTACAAATACCTTCCTTTAATGATATGTGGGAATGGCTTTGGAGAAATGTGGAAGAACAGATAAGAGGTGTTAAATCTGAAGAAGGAGTAAGGGCATGGCAAACATTTGAGAAGGGACCAGGGGACTAGTTTTTTGGATTGTAAAGGCGAGGAGAGAGAAAGATCAAACCTGCAAGGTTCTGATCTTATAATAAAATAGAGCTTACAATAAAATAGAGCTAGTACTTCTGGCTGTGCTTCTTTCTGCACTACCCTGCAAGGTTTACATTTCTTTGACATCAACTATTATTTATGTACTTTCTGAGACTATAGATACATACATATAGACATAGCATTCCCACCAATCCCACCATTCCTTTTTGAGGTAAGCAATATTAACACAATTGCGTATAATGCTATGAACAATAAAACAGGAAATAAAGATGGCATGATAAAATCAGGGGAAGGCTATGTAAAACAATTCTGACTTTAAAGACTTCTGAAAAATTAACAGGGAGGAGTCCAGCCTAAGCTCCACCAAAAGGCCGCCATGGAAAAGCAGCACCATCTCACTTCAGCCCCCCCCCGGACCTCTGGAAAATGAGGAGGGATCAATAATAGTTTCTCTTTGTCTAATTTAATCAAGCTGGTACTGGTAAGAGTAGACTTTAAATACTGTTATGCAAAGTGCAGAAAGAGAGTAAGAAATAGTGAACTGGAGAAATGTTAAGAAAATGAAGTCTGGCTAAATGTAGTTTATAAATCAGTTCCAGTGTTTCTCAACCTCAGCAACTTCAGGATGCTTGGACTTCAACTCTCAGAATTCTCTAACCAATCTGGAATTCTGGGAGTTGAACTCCACACATTTTAAAGTTGCTTAGGTTGAGAAACACTGATCTAGTTCCCACCAAAAACAAATCTTTTTTTTTACTTTGATGAATTAGCATTGCTTCTATTATACCATTTAATCTGTTTCATAAGTGGATTTTTGTTTCTAATCTGACCTCTCTCTCTTTCTTCTGTGAGGTAAGAAGGTAGCATGGCATAAAGCTAAGTGCCAGCCTTAGTCCATTTTTTATTTCTAGACATATTACAATTTTGTATTTAGGAAATAGAAATGACAAGAATTGCATGAAAGCTTTATTTGAACATGTGCCCAGCTTCCCTGAAAAGAAAATACAAAGGGGAGCAGGGGTAAGAATGCTTATGGATGAGGGGGAGGACAGGGAATAATAGGTGACATTTTTGATAACTGGTACTTTATAGTTATTTGACTCCTGGAAACCATTTTGTGAGAGCACTAATCATACCTTAACAAAATTCTATTTGTGTTTCACAGTCTAAGAGCAGGAAATCCCTTAGATTAGATCTTGGAATTTTGGCTTGAATTCCTTTCCTTACCTTTATCAGTTTATATTAAAATAGGTTTCACAGTTAAATGGCAGGCAGATATAAAAGTAACATTTTTCTTTTCAAATGGTACAGTTGTACCTAATGAATTTGACCAGTGAAAATAAGTGAGGATTTTGTTTAGTTGATTTTCAAGGTAATGTCCCAGAATTTGCACATTTCTTTACAAATAGTATAGAATGAGGTATTTTCTCTTTTTGTTTTTTGAAAGACTGATTGAAAAGAAAATGAAACTGACAGGTTTGCCCATCTGTAAAAACAGTCTGGCATTTGTTTCCTTGGATTTTGCTTTCCACATAGTTGCATTTAAATACAGAACACAACAAACGAACAAACAATATTTTGTCTCCTTTATAACTAACAATCAACCTAGAAGGTTTTTCTTAGTCAAATTAATGACAGAGAGGTCTGACATGAATTAAATGAAGTAAAAAGTAAAAAGAAAAGACAGGTGAGGAATGGAGCCATACTAAAGAGACCAAAAGGTAAATATGCCACTTAAAAAAAATCCCAAAAGCAATCAGTATGTCCTTGAGAGGAAATAATCAGGGGAGAAGGATAATGAACTAGTAAAGACACTGAGGAAAAGACATATTGCTTTAAATGCTTGATAAGGAAAGCACTGTGGAACACAATTCATTCCCTTAGTTTGCCATACCTTGTGTTATGGTGTCACAGCACAGGGAGAATTATTGTGTTGATTAAAAAAAAAATCAGGAGAAGCTTCCAGAAGTAACACAAACAACAATTTATTGGCAATCTAAAACCAGCTGAGTACTACAAAATAGAGCCATTAAAATAAAATATAGCTCAAACCCAACATTTGACTAAACTTACAGAAAATGAGAAGTTTATGTAATTAATGTCAAATGCATAAAGCTGTGTTTTCTCTATCTGATTGTTACACTTTCTGCATGAGCTTTATAGTCCATAAATATATTCCAGATATTTATGGAATATTGGATAAAAGGCAGCTCCCACATGGAAATGCCTCTCCCTCCCTCCAGTCCTGCGTGGATGGCCTGGGATATATAGGTCTGACAAGTATGTCTGTTAATTACTGTTGAAGATCTTTATGTATAAACTATGATTTCTTTTATTTTCTCAAATATTAAATGGCATCGGGCCTGAGGCTTGCCTGTCTCCCATGACTTCTATACTTGCAATAAGATCTGGGGGGGCTGCCACAAAGAAGAGGGAGTCAAGCTATTCTCCAAAGCGACTGAAGGCAGGACAAGAAGCAAAGGATGGAAACTAATCAAAGAGAGAAGAAATTTCCTGACATTCAGAACAATTAATCAGTGGAACAACCTGCCTCAAGAAGCTGTGAATGCTCCAACACTGGAAGTTTTTAAGAAGAGACTGGACAGCCATTTGTCTGAGATGGTATAGGGTTTCCTGCCTGAGCAGTGGGTTGGACTAGATGACCTCCAAGGTCCCTTCCAACTTTTTATTTTTATTATTATTGTTGTTGTTGTTGTTGTTGCTATTGCTATTGCTATTGTTATTAATCTGACAAGGTGATCACAACTCCAGGTATTGTTACTACACAATGTCAGTGGGTAGAACCCGGGACACCTGCCTTTTCTGATGTCACACCTGACTTGTTGAAAAACTGTGATCTCCCTGAGATTCTCACAGTCTTGGCCTTGCCTGACTTTTGGAAAGTCATAGTTTTACCCCAGGCATTGGGTTTTAGACTAAATGTGGCTCTTGTTGAGTATTTGCATTTGCTTGAAGTTGTGTATGATGCCACATGTTTTATTATATTTTTTTCATGTTTTTAATCCTGTATACCGTCCTGAGTTGCACAACTATTGGGCGGTTACCTAAATTGTTCTAATAGGTTAATACATTTTAAAAGAAAAGACACCCATCTCTCTATGGGGTGATTGCATCCAGTTTTCTTCAAAGTATTGAAGAGAGGGATTATCCTTGCTGTCGTATGGAATGTGAGACTTTCCAGTCTAGCCTGGGATTACCTAGCAGTCCCCTTCAAGTGCCAAAATGGACCCCTGGTCCATCTAATCCAGCAGTCTGTTTTCATAGTGGCCAATCAACTGCACAAGAAAATCCACTAGTGTCTCAGCAGATGGCCTTCAGATGTAATCATGCATGTTATCAGGAATAATAGCCATTGATCCCCATGAATCCCATGATTTGGTTGAACCAATCCAAATTTGCTTATTTTCTAAAGTTAATCAAGGTTAGATATGACTGTCTTTACTGAAGAGTCTTTAATATAATATTGAGGTTATGCAAAAGTGCTACCGTTTCATGAATATATATATAATTGAAATGGTTGTCAAATTATTGCCTTTCATCTAGTGGTTAAGGCACTGAAATAGGCATTGGGAAATCTGCATGGAATCTAGTTGATGTCTTTGGGCTAGTCACATTCTCTCATTTCCAAAAATATTGCCAAGAAAACTGCAGGGGCAGGTCATATAATCACCAGAGATCAAAATAAACTTTCCCAAGCCCTTCTCCCCAAATGATGTTGAATGCCTACATTTATAAAGAAAGATTTTTAGTACCTGAAAAGAGTAAGGGAGTAAGTACATTTCTAGGGCCAGCAAATTCTACAGTGTAGGAGCAACCACAAAGAGTATCTTTGTTCGAACCCATGTCCTTTACCTTTTGGAAGTGCAACTTCCTCACATGATATTGGATAAAGTGATCCCTAAATTAATTTGGTGCCATGCAGGATAAGGCTTTAGAATCAATGGACAACTCTTTATTTTGGGCCTAGAAGCCTACTGGTAAGTAATGCAGTAACTGTGTAATAGATATTATTTTGAAGTAGTGGGTTTCTCCTACCTGCAGCCTGGCTAATACATTCTGTATCACTTGTAACTTCCCAGCACAATGAAGGCTGCATTGTCCAATACCATGTAATAAGGAGTGAAAATTAGTACCATCAAGGTTTCCAGGTCTACATAGGGCTATGACTAGTGTATCAGCCAAAGCTGAGCAAAAGCTGTTATGGCCATGCACTCCATCTGTTGTTCAAGAATGAGATTTGAGTCCAGGCAGACTCTCAAGGCTCCCTGGTCAGTTGCTGTCACAATTACAGAGAATTCACTGCAAGTTTGGTAACAAGTTTTGTTTTTTCTCTGACTCTCTTTTTTTTCTTTTTTTTTCATTCTGTATTTTTGTATTTTATCATCTGCTGAAACTTAATAAAGTCTTATAAAAAAAATAGTGCTAAGGCTGTAATTTTCACTCTTCTGCCTGGGAATTTGGGAGTAGGATTCTCATTCAGCTGTAACTAATCCACTGGGGGGGGGGGGGAATCATACATCTATAAAAAATAACTAAGGTAAAAATAATATTGGAGTTGATATTCTAGTTGGCTTACGCAAGGAATATACTGTCATATTTTAATCATAAATGGTAGTTATGAAATAATTTATGCCAAATGATGGGAAGTTTCATTGATTCTTTAAGCTGCTGAATGAGAAGAAAACACGGTATGTGAATGCTTGATGTGGATTAACAGGACATTTCTGATTCCTGCATTAGATAAGCTAAGAAATATTAAAATGAATTAAAAGTGCTTATCTACCAATTGACAAGGTGACTTCAGAAGGTTCTGGAAGAAAGCTTGCAGGCCTAAACCCTGACAGAGACCCAACAAGATATTCTGTACAGTTTATATGTTGAGTGTGTATGGGTAAGAAACATACTCCTTTAGCTTGAAATTTGGTTTGTAAGGTTTTTTGTTATTATTATTCAATAATATCCACAGGGAGTAGACCACATGTACTAAATGGAAGGAGCTTGCAACAAGATGGCACAACACTGCTTTTAGCATTTGGAGGGATGCAGTAAGATTTCCAGGATGCTCACACTTTTAATAGAAAGGATTTTATTAAATGGGATGGAGGACCCAACCACATGCAAAATAATAATAAGATTTTAAAAAGCCATTTCTAGAGGATATAACTCAGAAAAGTTGGGTTGATCACTGCATAATTTTCATTTACTTTTCGGCTATTATAATATATTCTTGAGAGCAAATTTGATGTAGTAGTTAAGGCAACAGGCTTAACTGGCAGAAACTGGAAGACCCTCAGGTGGTTTCTTACCCACAATGGGTAAGGATGGGTGACTGTGGGTTAGTCAATTTCTTTCAGCCCTAAGAAAGAGGTAATAGCAAACCACTTTTGAAAACCCTTGGCAAAAAAAAGTGCAGGGATTTTTCTAAGCTGTCTCCAAAAATTGAACACAATTGAACAGACGGAAAAATATTATATTGTTGGATTGTTATATTGCTGTTTCATTTCTTGTTACTTAATGTGTAACTTAACAGCAAATGAAAGACAACAATATAATAATCTTAATCCAATATTATTCCAATGAATTGTTTGCAGAGAAAGCAAAATTATTCTTGTTCTCCTGATATAAAATACACATTTGTGTTGTGTTTGATCTTGCTGTACAAGTAGGGGTGTGATCTTTTAGGCAAAAAAGAGGCTATGATCTTCTGATTTTCTCACATGTTGTTTATTATAGCGCTGTTATGTTATTAAAAAGTAGCATTTTTTATAATGATTGTTTTTATATTGTGGTTTTTACCTATTGACTCACCAGAGTCAATTTGGGTGAGTTGGAAAGCTATATAAATTTGATAGATAGACAGATAGACAAGATAGATAGATAGACAAAAGATAGATAGATAGATAGATAGATAGATAGATAGATAGATAGATAGATAGATAGATAGATAGATATTTCACAAATCCAATACTAATTTTCCTTTCGCCTTTAATTCAGACATGCAAAGGTAAGTATATATCTGTGCATATATGACCCATATCCTACTGTATACCTGCCATGGAGAAGCAAGGGTACAAAAATGGAAGTGGTTTTCCATTAATGCCATCTTATCAAGTCTGTATCTGCCACATTCCCTGGTAGCTTTGTATCGAAGTATTAATTATGCTCATCTTTTTGAGATCAGCATGAGTTAGATAGTAGTTGTAAAGAGCCGATTTTGTAAAATGCTACCTGCCATTTAATCTAATACCTCTTTTTGCAGGATGCTCCCTATTTTCTTTTTCTCTCTTTTTTTTTCTCAGCATATGGACACACTTCCAAATAAATCACAGAATTGCAGTCATTCATCATTACAGCCTTTATGGAAAGATAGGTGAGGCTTGCACTTCTGCTTTGCATTGTGGCATCTGAGTTTCATGTGCTTTTTAAATATTTTTTTTTAACCTTAAAAGTTAAATAGGACCCAGAGACTGAAGGATGATAAGATAGGCATATGCTGGTATATTTTTAGCTAAGCTAGCATTTTGGAGACCCCAGATCTACATCAATTGTCTATTTGAACCACATAAAGCATGCAATTCTTTTGAGTTAAAGTTATTTTGTGTGCTTAATGTGCAACACAGATATATCCTTATGTAAGAAATATGATTTAAAAAATAGGTTTAAGAAATGTATATCTTCTTTGTAATTAATAGTTCAGTTATTTTAGCACCAAACATTTTCCTTTCAGAATAACATATTTTTTTTTTACAATTTTGGGTTAGGAGAAGGACCAAAGGCTTGATTCTAAGCCTCAAGTGTGGGAAAGGACATGTCCCCTGATTGATTTACCACTGTTATCTGTGCATTTATTTGTTTGTTTGTTTGTTTATAAAATGTATTGGCTGCCCATCTTACCACAGGGTAATTCACCTGCTGTGTATTTTAATTTTTGTATTTATTTATTGCATCCAGAATATGATTGTTTTTATTTTATCTGTTATTGCTTGTCACCCAGATGAGATGCATGGCTTTAACAAACTGACTGAATAAATAAGTAAATAAATAAATAAACATTACCATTACTTTACCATCCTTTATATCTGGGATGGGATGGGATCTTTAAAGAGCCTTCCCTATGTTACTAGACTAGAGTGATGCCAACCATTGCTTGTTCTGTTTCCAAAATAAATAATTTGACCACACAACAGTGCATGTTGTTGATGTTTCTGGGTCAGCTAACCATGCACAAATACATGGGATTTTTTGTTGTTGTTGTTGGAGAAGAAATAAGCAAAGAATAATCCTTACAACTGTGAAAGGGTGAATTTGTACTGGGACTGCTCTCCATCTTTATGTTTGACTTTTGTTGTTTTTACTTTAGAGTAGAATTCGATCATGCTTTAATGCCATTCATTCCTTTTTAATTTGGTGAGTCATTTTCATCAATATTTTGTTAAAAAATAACTGCAAAAGTCAACTGATTATTTTATAAAGAAAAGCTGTCAAGATCTTAATTTCTATCTACATTGCTGGAAATTCTTTTAACAGTTTTAATGTACTCCTCCTGTTTTCATAAACCATGAGCTGTTTTAATTTAGGAAGCACACAGTAGTTTCAAAATTCCTTGATTGAGATGATCAATGATATCCCTGAATATGTCTATAATGTAAAAAAAAACCTTTCTGTTAAAAACCTCAGTTACTATTTTTGTCACATATAAACACATACATTTTGATGATTTTTATATTAACTTTCAATCACATACTATAACAATTTTTTTCACAGTAGAGAAAGTATTTCAAATGGTATTGCCTTGTTAGTATTTCAATATTTTACATATTCCGTTTCTTTATTCATCAAAGCGCAGACTAGAAAATCAAACAAGTACTTCCAGCTTTCAGTAGATGCTTGTGGCATTCACCATCAGTATCTGAAATCTTTATTCCCATGGACTCATTACAAATGATCAGTTCTCACTGACTGGCAAAGATGGATGCTTAAGATGCGTGGCTGGAGCAAAAGACAGATAAGACAGATATAAAGGTAATATTGGCAGACTTAGGAGAAATAAAATTGGCAGAAGAGTAGCTTCAAGTTACTTGAAACGAGGTTTGTTTCTCTACTTTGAGAAAATAAGATATTTGGTAATATGTATTATTCTGGCACATTTTAAGATGTAGCAATGTTGGAACAGGTCTAAAGGCACAATACAATGAGGTAGATGGAGGAGCAGCAGACCAGGGCTGAATTCCCCTTTCAGTTAGTGTTTCCCTGCCTGTGTATGCTGAAAGAAAGAGAGATGTAAAAATAGGCATCCTCTTTTGTAACACAGTCTTCCTCTCAAGTAATATTTGTAAAATGCTACTTCTCTGAAGACTTATCTTTAGAGTGCGCCCTTACAAAACACTGTGAGGTAGGTCCCTACCATTACTATTACTTACACCAATTGAAGGTTTAAAAAAGTTTTTATGTGAATTATTTAGTCAGCTGATGATAAATGTGAGTTTGAACTGTTGATTGGCTAGTTATCCTTTTTTTTTAAAGGGTCTTATTAAATCAACTTTGCAATCTAGTCTTGTGTCTTTGAAACACTCAACTACTCAAGAATTGTCCTGAAGACATGATACAATCACTCATTGGATTCCATCTAAAGAGCTATAATATTTGAAAACTAGAGAAAACAAACGGCAATATAGAAACTTACCCTGGTTCAACTTTTTCATATTGTCTTCATAGAACATGCTAGAAATTTTGACACCAGAATAAGGCTGAGGTGTGGGATGGAGTCATTGAGAACATAGTTCATTACTGAAAGTTCTGACATAACCAATAAAGCATTACGTTTGAATAGAATATTGTCTTCCTAAGCAATTTGTTCTTGATGGGATATTATCATCATGAGATACTGCACTTTTATGTTAATAACAGAGTATCCTGTGAGTGGATTACAATAAGAACTATTGAGAGAACACTATAAGAGCTCTGATGTCTGAAGCCCAGGAAAACAGCCATTTTCAGATTCTTTGCTGCAGTTTGTTTATTAAGCAAAGAATATCATTTCACAATTAAGTCTCTTGAGGCATAACTTTGTAAATATTACATAGCACTGAAGGAGAAACTGAAAGTAAAGCTGTGAAGAAAAAAAATGGGCCACCTATTGCCTCCAGGAAAGTCACTGGTTGAAGGAAATGCAATGGAGTATATCTGGAGGAAGTGAAAACAGAGTTTTGCTGAACTCCATGTAGAAAAACGTAGTTTCTATTAGCATTAGTTCTCATATTTCATGAGACAGCATTCCATTTTCAGTATGGTAATGTTGCAGATATTGATTTTTAAAAGTTAATTTGAAACATAGCATACATTTAGAAAACATTTGACATATGAACAAAACATGATGGAATAAAAGTCAGAATCTGGAATGGTCATGGGCAATCATGTCCATGTATGATTCTCAACCCACAGTTCTTCGGTGTTTTTGACAGGAAAAAAGAAAGAAAAAAATATGCTTTGTAACATTTTGTTTCTATTAAACACAGCACTTTATAGGAAAATTATTCATTCTAGTCCCTAAACTAACCCTTCAGAAATTTAATTCTCATCTATTCCAATGATACATTTATTGCCAGCAAATAAATGCTCACATTGGCAGTTGTAAATTTCTGTCAATAAATAAATAAAAAAATTGAAATTGTAAAGCATGGCCTCCAATCATTGAAAAGTTGCTGCTCCTGATTTAACATGTTGAAGATATAATCAATAATGTGAGAGTAGTCTGATCATTATGAATGAGAATATGAGTTGGGATTAATATTTTGCATATAAAGGTACTGTTGTTGCAAAAAGGCCCTAATTTCATTGGATTACTGAAAGCTTCATTTTATCTAGAGAAAGGAAGAGAAGGTAGAGGAATTTAGAGAGGACCATGCTAAATGTTTTGAAAGAACTGTTGCAGAATGGATTACACAGTCTAGAGCAGACATGTCAAACTCACGACGTCACATGACATCGCGCGACGTATTGAAGCTTTTTCCCCATTGCCGGCAATGGGGTGGACAGTTTCCTGGTGATGCAGCCAGCCTGCAGGCCGGCAGTTTGACACCCCTGGTCTAGAGACTGATGCAAGCATGGCAAAGACATTCAAAATAACATAAACGAAGTCAAAAGAACGCTTGTGGCTTTTTGATAGTGATTGCTTTAAACTAAGCTTGCTTGGAGATCATAGTTTTATTTTAATCTGCAGTTTATAATATAATCCTGATAGGAACTGATGGATGAGCTTTTTGGAAGAAGGAATGTGCCCCTTTCTAGTATTACCATATAGACTAAAGGGAGGTTCTGCTTGGTAGATTGAATTATTTGGGTTTTTTTCCAAATACACCTTTGATTTTAATTTCATTGTAGGACTATGGAAATGTTGCTATCACAACAGAAAGGAACCTTATAAAGCAGGCTTTAAAAATCTTATCAGTGTGAAACAGTGAAGAGATAATACCCTAAAATATATTATTGTAATTGCAGTATATCTGCACACTTCTTTTCTGAAGGAGCTCATACCTGCTATATCTACTGCATCTCTACCCCCCACTGTTGAAATCATATGGAGGTATTAATTTCTTGTATCTGTTCAACATATTGGACAAGTAGCCAGAGACAATACTCAACATTATGTTCCTTAGAGATGAACACAAATATGGAAAGATTTTTTTTCCCCTCTCCAGCTCAAGATTTGGCCAAGGTAATCTCAGAATAAAGTTAATGAACAGGAAAAAATAAGCAAGACAAAAACAATGAAATAAAAAAAAAATCAAAATTTTGTTGTTGTTGTTGTTCTGAGGGACTGTGTCTTGGGAATACAAAGGCAAAAATAAATTTTCTTACTTCAGAAAAGTACTTTGGTGAAGCGACATTTTTAGTGAGTAATATTTTAGAATCTGAAGACCATTCCCTTGAAACATTAAATATTTTAAGACTCACCATCTTGAAGGTTTATTTTATTTTGGGTGGTATTTTCTTAAAGCACGGGAAGCATGCTTTCTTTGTGACTTCACTGGCTTGTGCCAAGCTTACAGAGATGAACACTAAAATATTGGAGTACTGAGGCATTTATTATCTATTCATTATTTATGCAATGCATAAATATCTGCAGATTAAAGGAAAAAGTAAGTTAATTCAAAATTTATTGAGAAATTTCTTGTAAGGATTTAGTTAATATACAGAATTCTAGAAGTCGACTCAACTTAGCAGTGACATTTATTACATGTTGTTGCCTTTGGAAACTTGATTTATCATTCAGAGCTGCATCAGATTTGTGGCATCCTAAACTGCAAAACCATTGAAGCATGAAGGTTTGAAATAGGGGTGAGAAACAGACTCTGTTCCTGTATTGTTAGTTGTATATATTTATGTGGATCCATCACCTTATTTCTGTGTAGCAAAGCCCAAACAGAGTTCTTTATCTGAGGTTTTCCAATGGCTTGGTGAGGAAACAGCCTGAATGTTTATATGAACTGACAAAAAAAGATGATGTTAAATGTTGAGAAGGTAATTTTTAGAATTTTTTACCCCAAATTTTGGTCCCTGCAAAGACATGAAAGGAAGAAATGGCAAAAAATATTTTATAAAAGCAATTGTATCACGAGAAAGGTAAAGGAAAAGCTTGTTAGATGTTTTTAGAAGAAAAGGACAAGTGTTATCTTGACATTGAAAAAGCTAAACAGGGTGAGACTTGGTTGGTAGTAATGGGATGAAAGACCACCATGATGTCGTGAGGAGGTAAAAAAACATCCTAGAAGAAGGCAATCATCAATCACTCCCAAGAAAACTAGAGTAATGTCCATGAAAGACATAAGTTCAACATCAGGGAAGGTTTATCTCTTTCTTTGTAAAATGAAACCATGAGAAATATGTAGTTTTCATCATTTATTTTTTAATGGCTATTCCTTGAAGAGAATGTTTCCTATAAGCTGATAAGCTAAATAATTTTAGGTTGCCAAAAATTAATGGTAGTGGATGAATGTCAATTCAGTTCTTATTATTCTGTTTGCATTAATAGGAAGTATCAGCTTGTTATGTTTAAATTTTGGATACATTGAATCAGACATGCAGTAATAATTCAATATGGGCTCAATGCCTCAGAAAGCAAGAAATGAGAGAAATTTGCATGTAGGCAAATCTCTGCCATGTAACAGCCATTCTTTCTGCATAATTGCCTACAATAGCATGTCCTGCCCACCAGTGTTGGATACAAACATCCAATAAACTGCACAGCTGAATGTTCACCCTCAAGAAAGAGTGAAAAATGATACCGCACCCAACACTAACAGGTTAAATTTCTGTATATAAACACTGGTAAGAAACAGCTTCAAGTAAACAGCCAAGCTCAGAGAGACTCAAGGACTCCACAATTCAATAAATTATTTTTGCATGCCCTTTTAGTTTATTCAGGGCTTTAACCATTCTCTTAAATTTAAGAAGAAGAAATCAATGACAATCAGACTAAAGAAGCAGTTCAGATGATCATCACTCACAACTTGCTTTATATGTCAGAGGAAAATCATATGATTGATTCTTACATCTCAAGGTGCCTTTCATTGTCATAGAAACATTAATGAACATACTATGGATTATGTGTTAAAGCCTTTAGGAAATCTACCTTCAATAAGCAAAAGTTCTATCCTAGGCTAGCCACTACAGAACAGATAGATCTTTGGCTTCATCTAGCAAGGCGTTTGTATAATATTCATCAGATTGTATTAAAATAATGTCCAAAATTCTGGCCTCACTGGAAACTTTCTATAAGCATAATTTCCCAGAGAGAAAGGATCTGTAAGTTTCTTACTTCTAATTCTTTCAGAATTTAAACAATGTCATTTCTGAGATATGGTCTCCTGAAACTTGTTGAAATATGTACAGTTTACATGAAGAATATTTCTTATTTTAAATCAGAAAAGCTAAAGAAAGGAAAATGGCAAACATCAGTGAAATGCAAATGCTTCTCTATTTCCAAAGTAGCTCTAATAAATGAAAGCTCTCTGTACTGGAATTTTATAAATCACTTATTTGAATGAGAATACATTGCAGATACCATTATTGTGCATAAGCACATTTTAAACCATTTTTAAGAGGATGAACAATTTAAAGCTTTTTGCATTAATTTTGGGACTGACTTACCATACTTGCTATTGATGCATTAAGAGATTTAATGAACTTTACTAGGATAAAAATACTCATTTAAAATTAGTTCAAAGAACTTCAGCTAGTTTAATGAAATGTTTCAGTGGTGAACAGGCGAATAAATAGGGTATTACTCTTTTATGCTTAAAAGAAACCTTTATAGCAAATACAGCTACTATACCCAAGTAATAACATTTATTTTTATGAGTCATTAGCCCTTCATTCTAAAATATATATCAGAGAATATCGTATCTTTTCATATTATGTTTCTGAATAGATGAGCAAAGGTTTGAATCTAACATTACTGTAACATTGTTCTTCTCTCTTTGTGCATCAATAATGACATGTGCACTTTCAAGGATAGGCAGTATACTTTGCCTTAAAAGCATTTAATATTTCTCGAATTTGGAACTGGGAGCCACTAATGTTCTCTTCAACACTTGAAAACTGAGAGTGAACATGGCTGAATTTGATGCATGTCATAACATTAATTCTTCCATAAGAACTGAGAATATAATCAAAATCATACAAAAAAGGTCCATAGATGTCTGAGGGTTGTTGTTTTTGTCTAATTTCCTGCCAAAAAGGCATGGTACTGTCTTTGTTTAGCAAACAGTACTGAAAGGGGTGTTGTCTTACCTGAACGCCTTTTCTCAGCATGATGATGGATAATCCACAAATGGGTTTCCTGTTGTCCTTTTACCCAATAGACTAAGTCTGAGAGTTTGCCACGCCTCCTGCTGGGCTAGGCTGACCCAGTTCCGACGAAGGCGAAGCAGCAGACAAAGTCCGACGTGTTGATTCCCCTACCCCTGACACAGGACCTGATGGACACTAAAGGGGTGGGTGTGGATTATCCATCATCATGCTGAGAAAAGGCATTCAGGTAAGACAATGTCCCTTCTCCAGCATGAGGATGGATAATCCACGGATGGGACATACTAAAGCCTGCCCTGTCCCTATGGGGGGGGGGGAAATTGCCGCTCAAATGCCAGGCGGTTAACTGGAGCCACTGGGAATCTGGAGGTTGAAGGGCTCCCTGACTGAGTGCAATGCAATCCATGGGGAAGAGATGGAAAGGCTCATGAGGTCGGCAATCCATGGGGAAGAGATGGAAAGGCTCATGAGGTCGGCAAACCACGGCCATCTCAGCCAGTGTGGAGCAACTAGTATGACCTCTGCCCTTTCCTGTAATAGCTTGCATATGACCGCCGGCATTAGAGGAAGAGGGGGAAAGGTGTATAGTAGGTCCCTAGGCCATGGATTGCATAGGGCATCCACTCTCTCCACCCCCGGAGATGGAAAACAAGAGAAGAACCTTGGGAGCTGCATCGGGTGATCGAACCTCTCTGCTATCTCTGTGAATAGTTCGGGATGCAGGCGCCACTCAGAGTGGTCCACCATTGCTCTGCTCAAGGCATTTGCCTGCTTGTTTGTTTCTCCCGAAATGTGTTCCACTCTGAGGGAGGAGAGATTGGCCTCTGCCCAGGAGCACATCAGTCGAGCCTCGGTCATGAGTGACCCGGACCAGTGCCCCCTTATCGATTTACATGGGCTTTGGCCGCTACATTGTCCGTAAGGACTAGAACGTGCTTTCCCCTCACCTCGTGCTTGAAATGACACAATACGAGGTGTATGGCTCTGAGCTCCAACCAGTTTATATTGTGCTTCAGGTCTGGTCGGGACCACCGGCCCTGAGCCAGCTGAGATTGGCGATGAGCCCTCCAGCCGAAGAGACTGGCATCGGTAGTCAGAGTGAGTCGTGTCAGCTCCCTGAAAAACGAATCTCTGGCTATTGCTTGGGAGGTCCACCAGTGGAGGGATTTCAGTGTCTGAGGTGGGACTCTTACTTTTCTGTTGGAGGAACTGGTTCTCCACTTCTGAAAGGGAAGCAGGAACCACTGCAGGTTTCTGGAGTGCAGTCTGACCCATGGCACTATAGAAATGCAAGAGATCATCTTCCCTAAGAGTTGGGAAAGGGAGGCTAGAGGAACCACCCAATCCCAATGGATCTGACACACCAGGGTTTGGATACTGTCCCGGCGGTCCGGCAACAAGTAGACCATGCACTTTCCTGTATCTATGACTGCTCCCAAATAAAGAAGTCGAGTGGAGGGAACTACCTGGCTCTTTAGGAAGTTTACAGAGAACCCATGGTTCTGAAGGACCTCGATGGAGAGAGCCAAGTCCGACCTCGCTGTCTGAATGGACATAGACTGTATGAGAATGTCATCCAGATAGCACTGGATCCGTATTGGAACCAGTCTCAGGTGGGAGGCTAGAACCATCAAGATCTTTGTAAACACCCTCGGAGCAGATGACAGGCCGAACAGCAGGGCTCTGTATTGATAATGACGGGATTTGTAATAAAATCTGAAGAATCTGCGATGTTCGGGAAGGATTGGGACATGTAGATACACTTCTGTGAGGTCGATAGACATCAGGAAGTCGTCCCTTCTGATGCTGGCCAGAATAGATTGGAAAGTCGGCATCTTGAATTTTTTGTGTGTCAGATAGGAATTTAGCCTTTTTAGCTCAAGAATGGCTCTCCATCCTCCAGAGGCCTTCGGCACAACAAAGAGTATGGAGTAGAAGCCTCTCCCTATCTGTTCGGCCAGTACAGGTTCTACAGCCCTTATCTCCAAGAGTTGACATATGGCCTCGTTCATGAGGCTCCTCTTGGTTGGGTTTAGCGGGGTTGGGAGCAGGATGAACCGATCCGGTGGTCTGGATAGGAATTCTAGGGACAGACCGCTCCTGATAGTGGAGAGGACCCAAGCGTCTGTGGTGGTGGCTTCCCAGTTGGGAATAAAGAGGGAAATCCTGCCACCAATGGGGGGTCCTCCCTGGAGTCACTTATTCCTCCTAAAGGGACAGCCCCCCGTGCCTCGAAAAGGCCATTTTGATTGGAATTGCTGTCTGGGCTTGGGTCCAGATCGGTCCGGTTGGCGGTCGGTCCTGAGAGGGAAGGAGCTGGGTGGTTGGAACCACTCCAAATCTGAACCGGCGCAAAATGACTGCCTGCAATAGTACGGGCTAGTCCTCCTGTCCGCCCGCTGGCCTGGTGAACTAACACCTTCTTCTTGTCTCGGCATTCCACCAAGTAAGGATCGAGAGCTTCACCAAACAGGTGACCGCCAGTGTAAGGGGCGGTGGCCAGATGCCACTTGGACTTTAAGTCCGCCCGCCATTGTTTCAGCCAGAATAGTCAGTGAGTTGACACATTAGCAGCAATTGCCTGGGCTGAAAATCTGGCTGCATGAAGTGTAGCATCTGCCATGTATTCGGCAATTGTGAGCAACTTACTCAGATTTTGGTGGGCCCATACCTGCTCCTGGGGAATCATGGCCTCAAGCTCTCGAAGCCATATGATGGATGTTCTGGAAAAGAAGGAGGCGGAAGTGGAAGCCTTCACTGCCCACGCGGACACCTGATGGGACCTGCACAAAGAAAATTCTGACTTTCTTTCCTCCGGTCTCAAGGCTTCCGCCATGTCACCTGGTACGGTGGAGGAGGAAAAGATAGGCGTTAGAGATGTATCTACTGTCAGGACCTCTAGTAGTTCTGTCAGTGATGGGGCCACATTAAAAAGTTTTCTATCAGTGACCCCTGGAGCAGGGGGGCGCTAAGACTACCCCATTGTTTTTTGATGGTATTGAGGAAAAAGGGAGGACACGGGATGTGTTTTTGGGTCATGGTCAGTTCAGAAAACAGAGGGTCTGGAGTTTGACTGGTGGAAGGGCTGGGTTGTGGTTCTTGGTCAGGTTCAATCTTGGCTGCTATAGTTGCCTTAGACAGAAGAGATCTGAATAATGTGGAGTCAAACAACCCCACGAAGGGGGATGGGTTCGGAGACGCCTCCTTGTCTTCCGACAATGGTAGGTCCCGTGGCTCATCTGTATCTGAATATGACCCCCTGTCCCAAGATGAGCGATCAGAGGCAATGGAGCAAGCATATTCTGGGGGATCAGATTGGAACTAAACGGGAGATGCAGGTCTGGGTCTCTGCAACGATACAATAAATACTCTGTGCAACTGCCTGAGCGATCAGGGTTTGGAGCTGTTCTGGCCATACTGCTTGAGGGATATTGGAATGGAGACCGGCAGCAGTGGGTGTGAATGTGGCTGAAGGCCCCAGCTGATTACTGGGTGAAGGGGCTATCCAATTGAGATTTGGATCTGGAGCAATAGGTATGTTGGGCCCCTGCCCGGCCTCCGTGTCTGGGGACCATGATCTTTGGGCCTGAGATGCAGGTGCGAGTTGAGGACTGAAGAGGGAGCCCTCAGATGTAGCTGCAGAAGCTAGGGGAATCTCCCTTGGAGTTTCCCTTTGGGCCTTTGAAAATTGCTTCTCCAAGGCCAGATGTCTCCTGGTGGCCTCCTTTTAAGCCGCTTTGGATGGAGCCTTGTTAGAAATAGCTTTAGCTTTTGCTTTCAGCTTCCCCGCTGCCTCCAATTTGGAGGATTTGCGCCTCTTTTTGCTTGGAGAGCTGGTAGTTAGCGCAATTTGCGGTTCTTTGTTATCTGCCATCTTGTTGGAGATCCTTCAGCACAAGACTGAGAATGGACCTCAAATGGGATGGGGAGCTGGGCCTTGGTTGACTAGCTTTCACACACTGGTAAAACCAGTATTAGCTCCTGATGAATTTACTGTGAATCACAGTGTCCTGGTTTCTGAGTTAACAGGGTGAACTAAAATTTACTATCATGCACTGTCCAATACTGGATTTGATTGAAGGCCTGAGGTATAGACCAAGGCTTGCAATGGCAAGAGAGTGCGGATCAAGTTCTATGGAAAGGATTGCCAGGGGCAATGTCAGGAGTGGCTGTCAAAGCTATTTAGCACTCTGGAGAAGTATGCGGCTGTTAATGACTTTGGAGCACTGAAGGCCCTGAAAGGCTAACAGTGAGGCTATAAAACGGCACCAAAACGTTATTCAAAATGGCAGCCGTCAATTTCTGAGGCAGTAAAGGGGCTGTGAGAAGAGATGCCAAATTTCGATCTCCACCTTTGCAGACCTTTGTAATTTGTCTTCTCTGCCTCTCTCTCGCTTTTCTATAGTAAAGGAGGTCAGAAAGAAAAAGGAAAGAACAAAAAAATTTTCGGAGCTTTTGGGAAAGAAACAGCTGTCTCGCGGTTCCCAAAATGGCAGCCGCTGTCAACACGGTGAGGTGGAGACACCGATAATCTTCGGGCCGAAGCCCAGCTGGCTTTTGGTCAGCTATGAGCTCCACGGAATCCTGCCGATCAGCTGAGCCGATCGGCTGAGTTGCCCTGTATGATTGTACTCAGCCTGATGTCTAACCCTCAGCAGCTCAAAAGAAAGGCAAGGGAGAAAGAACCCAAGAATTAGCTTATTTTTGTGGGGGGAAATAGGAAATGTTCCTAGATGAGAAAAGGGGATGAGAAAAGGGGATAATTCACGGATGGTACAGCCAGTTGTGATCTGAGGAAAAAACCAACGCGTCCTGCTGGGTACAAGACTAAGTCGGAACTGGGTCAGCCTAGCCCAGCAGGAGGCATGGCAAACTCTCAGACTTAGTCTATTGGGTAAAAGGACAACAGGAAACCCATCAATGGATTATCCATCCTCATGCTGGAGAAAATCTATATTCTGCAGACAAATTTGTATTTCAAATTATGTTTCAAATTATAAGTATGAGCCTACTTGGTACAGGTCTAATGCATCAGCAGGGGGAATATTTGAAGACCCATAGTGATTAATTTGCATTGTATTTTATAGATAAAAATTCTGGAATCTATTTATTTAATACCTCTTCCTCCAATTTTATCACAATAATAATCATGTGAGATAAACTAAACTGAGAAATAATGATCTAACCAAATTCACTCACTAAGTTTCTATGGCTGAATTTGGACCAGAACTTCACATTTTCTCAGCCGTAGTCCAATAGTTCTATTATTATTCTGTTCTGACCCCATATGCTTTCACATCTTTAAGATACCTGATCTGATATGAAGCTTCAGAATATTTTAACTGTTTATTTGTTATACAAATGGATGTTGCTAGAGATAAACATTTCTTGGTTTAATGAATCTCAAATCATCGGCAAAGGTGAACAAAGAAGCAACAGAGGTAACCACCTATCAATATAAGCAAGCTTTATTTAAGGAAGAGTTAAATGTTATGACATGCATCAGATTCAGCCAAGTTCACCGTGCCAGCTGTAATATGATGTCTTGTTAAATTCAGTCAATATTTTAAAGTAAATTTGCACCAGTGCATTGATCAAAATGCAATTATCTTTTGGGTTTTGCACTTTTGTAAATCTCAAGATATAGTTTTTATACAAAATCTATGCGAATGAAAGACATTTTAAATACATCCGTACCAAAAAAGATGTGTTTGAGGGGAAAATAGGGATCACCACTTAAGTATGAGTCAGCAGTGTGCTGCAGCTGCCAAAAAAGTTCTAGGCTGCATCAACAGAGACATAGCATCAAGACCACAGGAAGTGATAGTTCTGCTCTATATACTGCACTGGTGATACCACACTTGAAATACTGCATCCATTTCTGGTCACTATGATTCAAAAAATATGGTAAGTCCCCATAGATAGTTCAGAGAAGAGCAAGAAAGATGATAGAGGGTCTCGAGGATAAATCATACCATGAATGGCTAAGGGAACTAGGTATTTTTAGCTGAATGAAAAACTCAGAGGGGACATGATAGTAGTCTTTCAATGCTTGAAGGCCTGTCACAGGGAAGAGGGAGTCAATTTTTTTCTCCATAGACCCGAGAGCAGGACAAGAAACAGTGGGTGGAAGTTCATCAGAGGGAGATTCAACCTGAAAATAAGGAGAATTTTCCTGACAGTAAGAAAAATTAATCAGTGGAACAGCTTGCCCCCCAGAGTTGTGGGTGCTCTTTCATGGGAGGTTTTCAAGAAAATATTGGACAACCATTTGTCCAGGATAGTATAAATACTCCTGCCTTGAGCAGGGGGCTGGCAAGAGGACTTCCAAAGTTCCTTCCAGCCCTATGGTTCTAAGATGTTATTTTAGCCTAGCATAAGTACAAAAGTACAAAAAGGCTATATTTTATGATAGCTAGCTATCTAGCTAGCTATCTAGCTAGCTATCTAGCTAGCTAGCTAGCTAGCTAGCTAGCTAGATAGATAGATAGATAGATAGATAGATAGATAGATAGATAGATAGATAGATAGTTGCAAATGACATAAAAGACAGATGAATGAGATTGGAGAAGGGGGTGAGGGAAAGGGTGATATAGAGGTATCCAATGGTCTTGATGAGGTTCCTAAAGATGGTCTCCCAAGGATACGATGGCAAGGGAGACCCCCTGATAAACTGGAGGGAGGTGCCTCTGTGTCAGAACCCCATATGGATAAATGGGACGGTGGGAAGGATGATTTTCAACAAGGGGAGACGATGAA
>NW_015386938.1:218890-245866 GCF_001527695.2 Protobothrops mucrosquamatus
ATCTATGTTCATTTGCACGTAGAAATATAACAGGAAGGAATTATGAATAACCCATAAGGAACTGACATATATTAGAATGACTGATGGGTATTTCCCCAGATGCACAGCTCACAAATGTGCTGTAATACTATTCCCATAATTCTCAACCAGTGACTGAAGGGCACCATTCTGCTTATGCTGTTAAAATATGTGAATCAGCCAGAGGTCATTGCTGTTTCCAATGGGTAAATTTACTTCATTTTCCACTCTCATCTAAGCCCTTTTGGTAAGACTTTGTTCTTTTTTATGTGAAAGCATGGGAAACTCTAGGGAAGCTGTGAAGCAAATAAGAGCTGAAATAAAAGGTCTCAGGATAACTCATAATTGACAAAAACTATCTGGGCAAAAAAAAATGTGGCAGCTTGCCCATCAACTGGAAAGTTAATTCACCTTCAGATAAAGGAACTTTAAAGGTGAAAAGGACAATTAAAATGTGAGTTGAAAATATCAAATAAAGGAACACAGTAAATCCTCTGAGATATGCAGCGGGAACAATGTTGGGGAAGGGAGAAGAATTAGAAAGGGAAGAAAAAGAACATGAAAGTCAGGAAATGTGAAGCCAAAGCAAATCTACCAAGTTCTAGAAGAAGAGACCTTTGAGTAGAATAATTCAGGAATTCTAACTCTGACTAGAATCAACTAAAACAACTTATACAAAACAGAAAATCCAAACACCAACAGCAATGTCGGCACACAATTCTATTAAATATCTGTATGTGATTTTAAGATAATGTCTCCATGCTTTTAGGAACTGCTATAATCAGATCCCACTGTAGTCAGATACTGTCTGCTAACACGGAACTTAGTTCTCAGCTCAAATGTAGATATAGTACATAGAATTTATTTATTTATTTATTTTTATTTTATTTAATTTATATGCCGCCCTTCTCCCGACAGGGACTCAGGGCGGCGCACAACATATTTAAAACCAGAACAGAGGAGTTCAAAAACAAGAAATATGCATTTATTTAAAGGATGTCTATATGGTTTCTTTTTTAAAAAACAATCACATAAAGCTAGATAAGTATCTTTTTGGGAAATGAAAATGCTAAAAATGAGCAATACCCAAAATAACACAGACAGGAATTAGTGTGTTAAGGAATACTGGCCAATTATTGGAAAATTAGTGGGGAAAACAAATGGAAGGGGAATTGGACAAAATATCCTGAGGAGAATATATAGTGGCTACTTGGAAGCCTGATCAGGAACTATCAACATTTGTTTGCAAGTCTTACTTACTATCCTTTCTCATTACCAAGATACTTTGCAGTACACAGAGAATATATCCTTTTCCTCTCGGCCGTTTCATTGTTCTTTCATGTGTTGTTTTTGCAGTTTTATCCATATCAATTCTCTGTATTTGACTAAACCACTTTGGTGTATTTTTTGCTATGTTCCTTCATTTTGTATGCAGCCCACCCATACTGTATGTAGTATCTATCCATTTTTCTGCATTTCTCTTCTTGTTTTGCCATACACACTTCTTACGAACCCTATTCAAACTATTTTCAATGTTTTTTTTTGACACCCAACACTCACATACTACACAATGTGGACAGACATATGTTCACAGCCACTTTCCTTCCTTCTGACAAGCTTTCATTCTGTGTAAGAGACCACATACAACATTCATCCCCACTCTAGCAGCAAATGCATGCCCTATTTTTTCCCTATTCATTTAGTCATCTTAATAAACATTCTACTAAGGAATATTTTCCATGCAACTCAGTCTGCATTTTCTCTTTCATATTTAATCTTAACTATTTGCTTGCTCCCTTTGGCTATGTTCTTTGAAGCTATTTTTTTCTCTATATACACATTATACAAGATCTTCCTCTCATCCTCATTTTTTCCATTTTTTTTCCTTATCCAAAGCTTCTTCACTTAATCAAGGCCAAAGCATAAAGGAACCTAAGCATGTAAGGGAAGTTAAAATTAACACAAACAACTTTTGTCTGGCTCAGTTGGTAGAGAAAGAAATAAAAAGGAAGGGATGGGATTTTTGTTCGGAAAATTTGAAGATTAAATTTGTTTTGGGTTTCTCACTAAAGAAAAACTGTATAAAAATGGAACTAACCAGAACAATTTACAAGATATGGTACACAAGATACGGTATGGTTAGGAAATACGTAGTTAGTGCAAATAAGTTGATATATCCAGCACTCCAGTAATTACTTATGAGACTTTAAGGAGCTTGCAGATGTCATACTAAAGCCTTTCTGTGATTTTTGAGAAATGATAAATCATGGATAGAGGTAGAGCTAGATGAATGAAAAATAACAGATGCTGTTCCATCTTAAAAAATATAGAAAAGAATCTGATGTTGATACTGAGAAACTTGCCAAAATTGATCTGCCCTCTGGAATGAGGTTGTCCTAAGATTTTGATGGCCCCCACCCTGCTGGTGTTTCACAAGGGCTTAAAGTTCTGGGTCTTTTTGTTCAGGTCTTTGGCAGATGGGAATTAAGCCCCCTTTGCATTGTGTGTTCATCTTTTCATTCCTGTTCTGTTTTTGGTTTTGGTCAGGAAGAATGTCCCAAGTAATATGTGCTTTAACCAAAGAAAAGTGCATGAATTGTACAACAGTTACACTTACAAGTAATCATTTTTTTTCTGGGAAGGTCCTGTTTTGTGTTTTACACCATAAAGTCCAAGAAGGTCCTATAACAAACAAACAAACAACAAACAAAAAAGAAAACTCATTTGACACTTAGGACTAATAAAAATTGGTTAGTGCTGGTGGTTTTTCTCTAAAATGCCACTGAATAGTGTGAGCAAGCTACATTTTATTATAAAAAAATGAAAAACAAAACAGGATATATTTGTATCTATCATGCTGAGCATCTTCGTCACAGCTATCAATGATTCTCTTGAGAGACTAAATGTAGGCTTTAATATATAAAATACCTGGGAATTTTATCTTTGATTAATGAAGAAGTTGGTCCTAAGAGAACTACAGTAAAACCTGGATCTTTGTAGCAAAGGAACTCCTAGTGAAATAATGCCTAGGTTTCTTTGGTTCTGGAAACTTACAACTGCATGTCTCTCACACTTAGGCTTGAGCCTTTCATTTGTCTTTTTCAATAAACTTGGAGATGCCGATATTGAATCTATACTTGGCTCACCATTCTTAAAGCTCATGGTTGCTTGCAGGTCAAAATCCACAAAAAATGAATTCTCTTATGGATGTAGTTAAATAAAGTACATGTTGTGATAGCTTGAACATTTACCTGATTAATTAATTAAATTTGGACTTGAGAATTTCAGTTTGGTGGGGCATCATCTTTACAGTATATGCCTTCTTTGGGGAATTAGTAGTCTAGTCAATGTGTAGAAAAATACCACCTAAAAATATTCTACAAAGGAAATCAAAGCCCTACCTCTTCCATTAAAGATTGTGCCTTACTTGCAACACTGGCAAGAGATAAGCAGAAATGAAAATTTCCATTCTTTTCCTAGAATTTTTTTGTGATGATACCCTCACCTTAATTTCAGGGAAAGGGATTATTGCAAACTGGGTCCTGTCCCAACATTGATTCTGTAGTGACCTTTATGATAGAGCTTATTAGAAAGGTTCAAAAATGAATTAATAATAATATTAATAATCAAACACTAGGTTAATTAGTATTTGAGGCTAATTAAGACAGTCAAATAATAGTTGACAGTTCAGAGGAAATACAGCACAAAATAATATTTAAAGCTAATATACAAAGCAAATTGTTGTTTTCAAATAATAATAATAATAATAATAATAATAATAAAGTTGGAAGGTACCTTGGAGGTCATCTAGTCCAACCCCCTGCTCAGGCAGGAAACCTTATACCATTTCGGACAAATGGATGTCCAGTTTCTTCTTAAAAACTTCCAATGTTGGCGCATTCACCGTTTCTGGAGGCAGGTTGTTCCACTGGTTAATTGTTCTGTCAGGAAGTTTCTCCTTAGTTCTAGGTTGCTTCTCTCTTTGGTTAGTTTCCACCCGTTGCTCCTTGTCCTGCCTTCAGGCGCCTTGGAAAATAGCTTGATTCCCTCTTCTTTGTGGCAGCCCCTGGGATATTGGAACACTGCTATCATGTCCCCCCTCGTCCTTCTCTTTGTTAAACTAGACATACCCAATTCCAGCAACCATTCCTCATATGTTTTAGCCTCCAGTCCCCTAATCATCTTTGTTGCTCTTCTCTGTACTCTTTCCAGAGTCTCAACATCTTTTTTACATCATGGTGACCAAAACTGGATGCAGTATTCCAAGTGTGGCCTTACCAAGGCATTGTAAAGTGGTATTAACACTTCACATGATCTTGATTCTATCCCTCTGTTAATGCAGCCTAGCAATAATGTATGAGAAGTTTATTGTTCAATTCACTGAGAAAAGAAAAACACTATAGAAAGTACCATATTTGTTCAGATAATAAATTACAAAAATAGGAAAAAGACATACTGGTAAGAGTTAGGAGTGATACATTGAATTCAAAGACAGATAGATGCAGGGAGTTCCAGAGAATAATATGGAAATTAAGGGAAGAATAAAGTGGTTCACTTTGTATAGCATTCAGCTATAGGAAAAGAAGAAAGAAAAACATACGATACACACCATTTGTATTAAGGGGGAGTGCCTTATGCAGAGGTGCCACTAAATGGAAAAACAAATACACAGAGAGAATATTTTGTCTTAAAGAGAGAGAACGGGAGAGGGACTCACCTTTCCTTTGCAGCTTCTGCACAGTTGTGGCCCGAGGTTAGAGTTAAACGGATTCTTCAACATTTGGTTGGAAAATAAGATCTCTATTTATTCTGAAGAATAAACTGTTCCCTTAATTTTAACTGAATATATGATTTGGAATCATAATATTTCATCTTCATTTTTCTACTTTGAGGTTAGCATCTGTGTTTATGCCACAAATCAATTATATTTTACTGTTCTCCATCAGTCATTGTGGTTATGGCTTTATATTAATGTGGCAAAACTATCAATAAATTTGTATCCTCTTTATATTCTTCTACAGCTTAGAAATGGGGCATGTACCGGCTCAGCAGCTTAGTGACAAAGAATATTGCAGCATCTTACTTGCAAATATATTGACCTGTGAATAGACCTACTGATTTAAATTAAACTGCCATTTACATTGTTTATGGTCAAGATGCAACTTATCTAGGATTATTACAATTTTCTGTATAAGACAAACTTTGCTTGAAAACATCAATTACATTAAATATTAAATTATGTAAAGGGATTTAAATTCCTTGTTACAAGCACACAGGATGATTAGAGTTCATTTCCATTTTAAATGCTTACAAACATGTCTTACCAAATGGGGCAAACATGTTGAACAAGATCCCAAGGCTCAGGATTACAGGGATCTAACAGCAGCCCATACAAAACAATGTCAGCATGGCAGAGTGGCAGGAGGTCCACTTAGAATATCTTTGTCATGAGCAGTGATGAATCTATAAGCAGTGTGATGCTAATACAGAGCATGAATATCTTCCTGACTTTCATTTTATAGGGCTTCACTTCAAACAGATGATTCATAAAGAAACTTTAATTCCAATGTTTATATGAACATGTGATGCTATATTTCAAATTAACAGAATAACAGAGTTGGAAGGGGCCTTGGAGGTCTGCCTGAACCCCCTGTTCAGGCAGAAAATCCTATACCATTTCAGACAAATGGTTGTCCAATTCTTCTAGATGGCTATTTAATAGCATTTGATGCAAACCAATGTCCCTCCATTGAAAACTATAACATTGAGAAATACACTTTAGATTCTGTGTAGAATTCTTTCCTAACTTTCAAGTTCCTTGAGAGAACTATTGGTACAGGTTTTTTTAAAAAGTTAATTTTTTCCCCCCACAGAATCTACAATCACATTATTGTACACCAATAATACATGTCTCATTTGCTCTCCTGGATACAGAGTGATAAAAAAATAGGATGTTCCTTATATTTTTAACATTTCGCATTGAACTGGTTGATCTAAATACCATAAAATGGAGATGTGTGTTAAGGGGCTCAGAGAGTTTAGTTCCTACACTCCTCTCATCATTCCCCTTTCTGACTGCTAAGATCTGTTGCTGCCTGAGATAAAGCACCCAATATGTTGCCTTTCAATGTATTGAAGCTAATGAGAATGGTTGATGAATACTATTTTACAACTGACATTGGGACAACTTTTACTTTCAACATTGCTTACTCAACATTCTGCCTAGCATGTTCTGTTGCCCCTGAATCAAATCCTTAAATACAGTTGGAGGGCATAATTGGGTTACATGCATACAGTATTGTATCTATTTCAACAGTTGATCAGGAGTATTTTCTAAAGTCTTTTGCTGAAGTATTGAGCCTGGGTGAGACAAACAGTCAATCCAAGCTGGCATAATTGCCAGTTTAGGAGGATGACAATGATGGGAGAGTGGAGATTACGGATTATGTTCAATAAAATATTTATTATATTTATTATATTTTATAAAATATTGCACCATGTTATACATTCCTGCTGAATTTTAATTCCATGATCCTTGCTACTTTGCATTTTTCGATTTCACTCTAATGATGGGTAGCTTTTAATATAGTGCATTAATAATATGCACTGAACATTTCCAGATATCAAGAAAAAACAAACTGATAGGTTTTCATAAGAACGATGTTCAATATTTGATGTGCTGCTATGGAAGTTGCTTTGTTTAACATACCACTTTTGATTTTATTTGTAGTTTACCTTTTACCTTGTAATTATATCTGACTATTAATGCCTTTAATTCTAAGTAAATCAATATGTGAAAGTAATCAACATTTTGAAAGCATTCATTTTCACCTTAGCATATGATCTTTCAGGATAATGTTGTTTCACTAGTCATGGTTTCTGGTTTATATGTTTTAATCAATTTTAATATTTGACTTAGTATTTTTGGATATTTTATTTAACATTTTATTTAGTCCTCATTTATTCCTTTGCACAAACTATGACCTATAGCATAAAGTTGGACATCAGCCTACTTTCGTCAAAGATGGGAAATAAAGATAATAGTATCATCTCCCTTATAGTTCTTTTGCATAAAGAGATTTGCTTTTCCCCCCCATTCATTACCCAAATGTAATATCTGAGAAAAGCATGTTTTCCATCATAGTCAATCAATCAGAATAGAGCTGGAAGGGACCTTGGAGGTCTTCTGGTCCAACCCACTGCTCAAGCAGGAGATCGTATACCATTTCAGACAAGTGACTGTCCAGTCTCTTCTTAAAAACCTCCAGTGATGAAGCACCCACGATTTCTGAAGGCAAGCTGTTCCATTGGTTAATTGTCCCCACTTGTTAGGAAGTTTCTCCTTAGTTCCAGGTTGCTTCTCTCCTTGATTAGTTTCCATCCATTGTTTCTTGTTCTGCCCTCTGATGATCTGGAAAATAAGTTGACCACTTCCTCTTTGTGGCAACTTCTCAGATAATTTTCTTGGAAATGAAAAAAAAAGAGTGTTCAACTTTTTGAAGATCAATTTACATATTGTAGTTACTCTTGTACTTTATTTTTCCAATATTCTCACATTTTTTTCCTATCACAGCTACTTGCTTATTTGATGGCTGAGCTGTATTTTTTGTTTTGTACAGACTGGCTTTGGGTGCATCTTTTTATCTGTCTCATAGTTTCGGGCCCAACATGCAATATAATTGGATCAATATGATTAATTGGCTTTTTTAGTCTATCAATGATATGTCAGTCAACTAATTTAGTCAAATAATGATATCACAATTAGTGATATGTTTAAAATCTATATACTGTATATGTGAATGTCTAAGACAGTGTGTTTCTCAACCTTGGCAGCTTTTAAGATCTGTGGAAAAAAATTGGGAGTTGAAGCCTGTACTTCTTAAAATTGTCAAGGTTGAGAAACACTGGTCTAAGATCACCTGTATTTCTTAATATAAATGTGTGTGTTGAAATCAGAAATAAGGTTGGTTTGACTCTTTTGATACATTGTGAGATGTTTGCTGTTGTATAATCCAACTATAAAATAATTTTAAACTGTAATTTTGAGATTCAGAGAATAGTTTTCAATAATGGACGGATAATGTTCCATGTTTGTTTCTTTTCAGTTGTGACATCCCAGTTTTTCTGGTAAATCAGAAATAAAAGGTTAAGCTGTTAGCTTAACCATGGCATTCCTTAAAAAGGCAGAAAAGCAGAATCTGAAAAATTAGGGTGCATTAATGAATACCAGAGACTTATTGTGCTAATGTAAGATCCAAAGCACTTCTTCCCATGTTTTTTTCAAGCACACAAAATTCACAAGGCATCAATCCAATTAAATTTTTGAGATTTGGCATCAACCAACAAAATACTGAAATCTAAATGTTTATTAGTCTTGCTGTATTATGAATAAAGGTACATAGTCATATTACTCCATGTTTTGAGGTTTTTTTCACAATACATTGTATTATTTCTTAACATAAAATTATGGTTCTGATGCTGTCATTCAAATACAATAAATAGCCTTTAATTGATTTATGCTGCAGATTGGGATTTAAGTTTTTTGCAATACAAACAGGCTTTGTTGCTTCTTTCATTGCTAAATATACTGACATTGGTTGTAGAAAGTGGAATAATTTCAATTGAAATTTGTCATTCCATTCCATTCTAAGTTTTATACTGGATTGATTTTCAAACTAGGCCAATTTATAATTTTCCAAATAGATATACAATAATTCCAAATACCATAGTTATGTTGATATATAATGATGAAATCTTTTTATCCAAAGTCACTTGTATCCTGAAACCATTTCCTGGTTACTATCATCATCTGCGTACCCCCCATTCAATTTTGCAGAATATGTTGATGTCATTTCATAAAAGAACAAGCATCTTTTGTTGGAAAAAAAAAGGGAAACATTTTGAGCAGATATACTGGATTTCCATTTTTGGAACAATCTACTGAATCACTGGCAAGAATGAAAAAGATAAACAGCTTTAAGACCACAGAAAGACATTATTTTGTTACAACGGAGAGTGAGACTTAAGAGGTGGCCAAAGATTCATACTTTTTCCTTCATTCTGAAAATTCTCAAAGGCAATGAATGAGTCACACATTGTTTTTGGTTGATATTTTACAGATTTTCTCTCCCTTTATAGGTTCATTACAGCCCTCCAGGAATAAATGAATGAATGAATAAATATACCCCCACCCACACACTGATACTCAATATAAAATTATGAAGTGAAAGATAAGGAAGCCTCTGGTTATGCAATAGCTACTCTTTTTATCAAATTCTGATTTTAACAGGTTTTTTTTTTAAAGAGGCCCACACTCACTGCCATTGTTGAGGCTACAGTTTGTGCACGCTATAACGGACCATACATATATGTGAGAAGTATCTATAAAGTAAGTTAGGGAACTCAAACAGGTAAACAAGTTGAAAGAGGAAGAAAATAAAACTGTTAAGATATTTGGCTAACATTATGTAGACTACATTAACTACATAAATCAGTAAACAACCATAAATTCTACATAAAATCATTCTTGTTTTTACTATAAGTTTAGAATTAATCAGACACATGACAAGCATATAAACAAAACTACTATTTTGTGTATATGTGTTTGTGCATGTGTGTGTGTGTGTTTGTGTGGTAAATGTGGGAGATATTAACATGTTAAAAAGAGATGTAACAGAATTTTAGAGCTGGCTAATAATGTCTTGTTTTAGTTCTTATTATTATTTCAGATTTTAACGGGTTTTTTTTTTTAAGAGGCCCACTCTCACTGCCATTGTTGAGACTACAGTTTGTGCACGCTATAACAGACCATACATATATGTGAGAAGTATCTATAAAGTAAGTTAGGGAACTCAAACAGGTAAACAAGTTGAAAGAGGAAGAAAATAAAATGATTAAGATATTTGGCTAACATTATGTAGACTACATTAACTACATAAATCAGTAAACAACCATAAATTCTACATAAAATCATTCTTGTTTTTACTATAAGTTTAGAATTAATCAGACACATGACAAGCATATAAACAAAACTACTATTTTGTGTATATGTGTTTGTGTATGTGTGTTTGTGTGGGAAATGTGGGAGATATTAACATGTTAAAAAGAGATGTAACATAATTTTAGAGCTGGCTAATAATGTCTTGTTTCAGTTCTATTTGCTTCCCCTTAAAGACAAAAAAAAAAGTTGTGGGAAGCTGATAAAAATTGTGTTATAACTGTAGTTCACTGACATCTTTTTTTCTCCAAAAAGTATATTCCCACAAATAATAAACATGACTTGCTATTATGGATATTTTTTTGGGAAAAATGGTGGCCTCCAAGACAGACATAGTTTTTTCTTTAAAAAAAGTCCTTGTTAAAATGATATTACATTATTGTGCAGCATTGTATTGGGGATTATTAGGAAACATCTTGAGACTACTTGAATATTTTTTAGTTTTTGGTTCTAGTCTTAGGTTTCAAATGAATACAAATTAATACTAATTCAAACAGTATTTCAACCAAGAAGAAAAATAGCCTAAATGTGAAGATGAAATAATATGGTAAAATCTCAAATAAAATGAAATCTCAATTTGCAAACAAATAAAAATGTATTATTAGAATAAAATTATACAAATAACTGACCAATTTGCTAAAAATTATTTCTAGAAGCATCTCTCTCTCTCTCTCTCTGTGTGTGTGTGTGTGTGTAGTTGTTCTAGTTTACCTTCTTGGATTTCAAAAAAATAATTCAAGAACACTTTATTCAATTTGAATCACTGGGAGAAATAAGCAGAGTTTAAAAGGAGAAACAACATGCTATCCTGAAAGATCTATCTCTACTGGTAGGAATAAAAATAGTACAGGCTGTTTATGTTTAAGCAGGCACTAGAGAATTGCTTGACAGATACTTAAACTTCTTTGACAGAAGAGCTTTTGCTGTTATTAAGAATGTAGTAATTTCCTTTTATAGGGTGGGGGTCTTCATTTTCTGTACAATTTATTGTTTCAGAATATATGAGAATATTCCTGTGGTAGGAAAAATATCTAAGTATTCTATCACTTAAAAAATGAGGTTTTATTTTCTGTAACTAATTATTGGAAGTATTGAAATCAACAGAATTTGTAAATATTATCAGCCAATGTTAGTAAATGTACTTCGTGTGCTGAATTTACATGTACTACTGACAATCCGCTAATTAGAATTTTATTCATACAAAATATATTATATACTACTTGTTTTTATCAATAAATAATTGATTTGTATATTTATTAAATTCTTTTTACATTTGACAGTTTATTTTATTTATATTGCCCATAGCTAAAGAAATAAACATATTTTGATTCTTGCGTTCTAAATTAGTTATAATCCGAAAAAAAAGGATATTGAAATACCACTTAAAAGCACAATAAAAATGTCAATTCATTTTGCTGCAGTAGTAAAAAATCAAATTCAGTGTTAGGAATTGTTTAATAAGTCAGAGAATAAAGGATAAGACATTATAAAGGCGGCATTATAGGGATCTATGCAAATAATTCCTCTAAAAATATTGCAGATTGATAGAAAGTGCAAAGAAGTGTAGTGAAATGCCAAGTAGTTGATGAAATTTTCTATTAAAAAAATAGGCAAAAGTAAATAAAGATAGAAATTTTATACCTCCCATTGCAGTGAATGAAAAGAGAAAAAGCATTCATTTAAAAAATATTAGACACAGTTATCCGGTGAAATTAGCTGTTTTATGGAGTTTTTTTTAATTACTAATTCACAAAGTAGCAGTTCAGTTTTATGGAATTCATTATTATCAAATATTACAATTTTAGTAAAATTAATAAAAATTATGGAAGATAGGAATCAAAATGGAATCATTATACTCATGTCCTGTACTGTCATAATTATGCTGGATTCATACATTGATTTAAGTTATAACTTATTAATCATAATTTGCTGAATAAACTAGAATTGACAATGATTATTTAAAATTAAAAGGTCTGGGGCCTGCAAGAACTGAATTTGCAAAAGAGGCCTTGCAATCATTATTTATTTTTAATATATTTATAATGTTAATTTCCAGGACTGCCCCTTGTCAGTGATTGGGATTAAAGGATTAAAAAACAACAATACATAAAAATCTCTAATAAATGATGAGAACAGCAAGGGAAGAAAAACTTCAAGGTAAATATAGCCATCTCTGAGAGCATATGCCTACTCTGTCCTAGCTTTCCTGAAGACCCAGATCTTCAGGTGTCTCTTGTAGGACAGCAGGATTCAGTCCATATAATTTCTACTTTGTTTTTTTTTCTCTAGGTATTTGTACAATAACAGAGAACACATGATGTGTTACGAACATTAGACTACAGATTCTACCATTTCCACTCAACTACATTCTTTCCATCTTCACTCTGAGGCTATTGTATGCGTCTAGAATATTATATGCGGTTATTTCCAAGGTGTAGTTTACATTCACAAATAGCTATTAACCATAGTTTGTACAAATTATGATGGCTAAGATACATCTGAATGAAAAGATAATATACTCTCAGGTGAAAACCGAAGTACAACCCTCAAGAAATTATGTAACAGATGTAATAAATAGTAATCATTTATGTATGGAATAATTTGCCTATTAATATTAAAATGAGAAAATTACTTTAAATTTGGGAAAGAGGATTTAATTTAATTTAGCTGATTTAAAAATTTGACTAAATATTTAGAGCAACAAAGATGATTAGGGGATTGGAGGCTAAAGCATATAAGGAAAGACTGCTGGAATTGGGTATGTCTAGTTTAATGAAGAGAAGGACGAGGGGGGGGGCATGATAGCAGTATTCCAATATCTCAGGGGCTGCCACAAAGAAGAGGGAGTCAAGCTATTTTCCAAGGCGCCTGAAGGCAGGACAAGAAGCAATGGATGGAAACTAATCAAGGAGAGAAGCAACCTAGAACTAAGGAGAAACCAGTTAGAACAACTAACCAGTGGAACACCCTGCCTCCAGAAGTGGTGAATGCTCCAACACTGGAAGTTTTTAAGAAGAGACTGGACAGCCATTTGTCTGAAATGGTATAGGGTTTCCTGCCTGAGCAGGGGGTTGGACTAGATGACCTCCAAGGTCCCTTCCAACTACATTATTATTATTATTATTATTATTATTATTATTATTATTATTATTATTATTTTGTAAACATCACCATGTTCATTGGGACAGGTTTACAGGGAAATCTATGCTCATTAATTATAGATCATCTTTTTGTCTAAAGTGACAATGACTTCAGGTAAATCATATATGAAAAAAGCAAGCCAAACAATATTAACATCCATGAGAAGAACTTACTAGTTAACAGCTGTTAAAAGGCTCATGCTTTAGATTTGCAAAAGCAACTTCTATTTAATCATAGACCTGGGTTGAAAATATTCAATGGATAGGATTCAAAATGACACTAGATACCTAAGTGATCTAGTGTAACAGTCTCACTGTACATTGTACCATATTTCTAGCTTCAATTTTTAGGCAACTAATCTTACATCATAGGGCTGTTGGAGGACCAGACTGAGTTGTGGGACCACTGTGGAATGACTTCCATAATGAAGGCTGCCACTGTTTTGTGCCTTATTTCACAGAATGAATGATTTAGGCTTATTGTATTGTGTAAACTCCACCAATGAGACTTAAATACTTTGGTTTATGCTTTAGCATTTTATGTATGTGAATCAAGCTAATTCTGAGAGATTTTGTAAATTAGTTTTTTGTTTTGGTTATTTTTCTACCCCTCATGATCCTATCTCTATGTTTGTAAAGCAAAGGTGGCATATAAAATTATAAGACAAATAAACATTGTTTAAATTACTTTCAAGAGTAAAAACCTCTTCTCCAAAGATGAAACTATTCCAAAGTGCTTTTTAAGATGACATCTCAGCACAACATTGGGAAAAAAGCTGATATTAAATCAAATCCAACACAGTATACATAATTTATGTGATATGTCATTATGCAAAAGCATGTTTAAATACTAAACATATATAATACCATACAAACTAATACTTTAAGTGCTACACAAATAAAGGAAGAGAATTGAATACACTATTGTCACAATAAAAATTGATTTAAAAGCATAGCCCACATTTCTTATGAGAAGAATCAGAAAACTGGTACATATTCCAATGACCATTATAAACCTGTCTGACACTATGCTGCTTGAGGAAAATCTGAATGACATCTTCATAATGGTAAAATATGACAGTACATAATTAATATTAGTTGCACTTTATTTTTGGTTTCAAGTTTACAACATTTAAACCATCATAATACATATTGTGCATTTAGTTCTGAATATTTGGGCTGATATGATACTGTTTTTTAGAACTATTGAGAAGGATGAGCTCTTGACCACTTCTTCATCATACATAAAATTATGAGGTTTGTACTTTCCAAATATCTTCAGTTAAAGATGAAAACTTTTAGTGACAGTTTTGGATACAACATGTAATCTAGAACATGGATTTGAGGTACTTGAATTTCTGTGGAAAACAACAGCATCAGTTGCAAAAACAAAACAAAAATACCAGAATTGACGGTGGGAATTTAGTTCTCGAGCTGTTTGTTTCCACTACTAAAACTAGCAAGTCTTGCTATATAGATGAAATGTTAATTTTCCTATGTTGTGGTTTAGAGCAAACCATCTGAAAATATGAGAATATTGTTGAATGAACTAACGTGTCTCTGTCCATATCCAAAGAGTGCACATTAAAGTATAATTCTATACTTTAAATCTAGTTATGAGCGAACAGAATTTTAATTTAATTTAAATGAGAATTTACTTTCAAATAATGACAGAATCTATAATTCTGAGAAGGTGACATGGACAAAGACAATTGCATTACTGTAACAGGATGGAAAAAAAAAGAAATAGCATGGCCATCTTTGCATTCTGAGACTAATCTTGGGGCCCAACAGAACTTTTTATCCAGCAGATAGACATCTCTCTGCAATTTGCTTTTAATGCCCTGGGACCTACAGTGGGTATAGGTTATGCACATCAGACAAATTATGCTTTATTTACTTTTATGTACCATTCTAGAATTTACTTTTTCAAGTGTGGGCAATAAAATGCTTCAAATAAGTAGGAAACCTGATATATTTATTACCATTGTATGTAGTTAATACTTTTACATGTCACTGCTGGAAAATATAGATTGTTTCTAGAATTATTTAGCCACTTTTCCTTTTTATTGAAGTTACTTTTAATTATTCCTTTTTCAGGATTAATAATTCAATATTGATATACAAAAAAGTAGTAACTACCAATGTTACATATTGTATTTCTGCAGTACTAGAATCTATGTTTATTTACAGCCATGCTGCCTGATCTGTTCCCTCATATGAACCATGTTCAGTAATGCCTATCCCTTTCTCACACAGTATGGTACCACAAGGCAGCTATAGCTTACTCTCTTGTGAAATGAAGAATTGAGATAGCAAAGAACAATCTGTCTGCAATTGCTTACCCATCCTTTTTTTCTTGAAGACATTTTTTTTAAGAATAGGGAGTGACAAATTATCCAGAAAAAGAAGTAAACTAATTTTTTAATTTACTTGCGCTCTTTTTATATAGTACAAAAGAGCAAAAGCTTGAAAACCTTTTAGGTGCTAGAATGAAAAAATAATGAATTACAAACTGCTCTGAGAGAACATGTACACAAGACAATACTGTCTTTCGGAATCTTATCTTTGCTTTATTTGGCCCTGTGAAACTTCTCCCCCAAAGAGCACAAGCAATCATTTCTGCCATGTCATCTTCTTTCTGTGAACAGCAAAGGGGGATTGGCCCAAACTTGACCAATTTCTCTAAATGCTAAACAGATAGTAAAGATATATAAGAAAGTTAAGGGTAGCAATTTGTACAAAATGCACTACTCATGAGGACTCTGCCAGCAGGGAGTGAGTTGAGCAAGTGTATTTTTTTTAATTACTGTAAAGTCCTAGAGAAAGAGGAAAGAGAGAAAAATCATGAGCAAGGAAACATGTTAGGAATCTCATGGAAAGAATAATATAAAGTAATACACTGGCTTTTTTTTAAATCCTGATATCCACAAGGTATCTCTTAACATCTGGAAGGTTTTCTGGAAGGTTTTCAATAAGCATCCAATACTGGATGAATCAGTGATAATATATTTGGGCTTCAAAAAACCATATAACCACTAGATAGCAGCAGTGACGGCAAAGAAGCTTTTTTTTTTCTTGTCTAGTAGTTATTTGTCTTTTTGAGCTTTGGTAAAATATTGTAGCACTAAATATGATTTAACCAGCTCATATTGAGTATTGCCCAACTAGAAAACAAGGAAGCAAATAGATACCAGAGTGAAAATGCATATAAATAATCTGAAGTGTAGTAATTGTACTTTGTATTCATCACTTAAAAATGCTATTTTGGTGTGCAGGGAACATCAAAAGAAGCCATTCCTATTCCACTGCTCTTTATTCCTTTCAGAATGGAATACCAAAGGAGGAGCAGTCTTCAGTCATATGGGCATGTCCAGATCTTCTACCTGTTGACACATCTCTTTGTAAGATGCTTGTTGGAAAGTCAGGCTCCAGAGGAAGTGTGTAGAAAAATAAGAGGAAATGTTGACAGCTTTAAAGAGTTACTCTATTCTTCTGTTTGTTTTCCTGCTTTTTGCACAATACTGGGGAAAGGACAAGGCTCATCTAGCCTAGCATCTATTCATATGGCGAGAAGGAAAGGGAACAAGGTTGAAATTTGGTGCCTCCTTCCTACTATGCTACTCCATCACAGAAAGTACACGGTCAACTATTTTGGCCCAACACAGTTCTGCCTTCTGTTCCTTAAGGTGGGGCAGCCAGAACTGGAGAATGACTATATTTAAGGGCTCCCTATACATCGAAAACGGCTATTTTTATTTATTCTTGGATGATCCCATCTTAGCAGAGCCAGGGACAGGATTGGATTGTACCCACCAGGCACCCACCAGGCGCCCTTTCGCTGCCTTTTTGGCTTAATCTTCCAACCCCAGCCTCAAGTTCTTCGCCTCGATTGGGTCAGCACTCCTGTTCTCTGGAAGGCCTGCACATGTGTATTGTACATACAACCCCTCCCCACATACGTACACACGTAAATACATAAATAAATACATACCTCGCTGCCCTCCCTTCCCCGTTGGAGTGTTTGGGCTCGGGAAGTGTCCGCAAGAGAAAGCTAGGGCGAGCCCCCTTCCCTTACAACCCGAGTCGCGAGAGCCCGAGTTTTTTTGCGCGTGTGTGTGTGTGCTGGAAGGAGAGAGAGATAGAGAAAGAGAAAGAAAGAGAGAGCGCGGCCGGGAAAAGGGGGGTGGAGAGAGAGAGAGAGACTCAGCAAGCAACTCCTGACAGAGTCTAGCCCGACAGCGCTCCTGAGACTCTTCAGCTGGGAGAGCGTGAGAACGCGAAAGCAGTAACAGCCCTTCTCGGCTCCGGCCGCCGCTTCTCCTCGCCAGCTGCAAGCGCCCGACTAGCGCCTGGAGAGAAAAGGCGGGGAGGGGATCCTGGAGGGGCCACAGAGGCACATTCCCTGAATCCAGTTTCTCTCCCCCCACCTCCTCGCTCTCCCCCTCCTCCCCGCTCTTCCCTCCTTTCTTCCTCTCGCTTCCCCTCTCCTTCCTCCGCCTCACTTTCTCCCCCTCCTCCCTTACCTCTCTTTCTCCCCTTATTTTGTCTCTGCTTCCCCTCCCACCCCACTTCCCCCTTTTTATTTTTTTTTTTAACCTCAGCTTTTGCTGGCACTGCACTGCAGCTGCTCCTTCAGCCAGCCGTCCAGCCTGCTTTTTCTCCTCCTCTCTCTTTTCTGTCTCCCCCCCTCCACCCCGTTTCACCGGTGCCAGACAAACAATCGCCTACCCCCACTCCAAGAAAGCATCTTTTTTTGGGGGGGGGACGGACCGGTTTCGCAGATTAGCTTGAAATTTCAGAGGACGGAAGAAAAGCGAAAGAAGCGGGACGAGCCCCCTCCTCCTCCTCCTCCTCCTCCCCCTCCCTGCTCCCCCCACCCCGAAGGGAGAAGCCAGTTATCCTTCTAGCAGCGGCGGCGGCAGCAAACATGATGGCGGCAGCTCCCATCCAGCAGAACGGGACCCATCCTGGGGTACCCATAGACCTGGACCCGCCGGACTCTCGGAAAAGACCACTTGAAGCTCCCCCTGAAGCCGGCAGCACCAAAAGGACCAACACGGGCGGTGGGTATTTTCCCCTCCTCCTCCTCCTCCTGCCACTACCCAATTCCCCACCCACCTTCCCCTTTCCTACCTGCCTCCTCGCCTCGCCTCTCCCTCTTTTCCTTCCCCAAACATTCCTTATTTCTCAAATGTTATCATTCATCAAAATGGCGTCGCCTTTCAAGCATCTAGCAGCCCTGTTTTATTTTAATTTCACATATTCGTAGTGGCGGGGCGGAGGGGGGGGGTGCTTTTCAGCCTTGACACTCTGGGCGAAGGAGCTCAGAAGTCTTCTTTCACCGACCCTCTTGCACGCGTGCTAACAGTTGGAAGAACTAAACGAATAAATGGCGGCTGGAAAAAAGGCACTTTCACCCCCTGTTCCCTCTTCCCCCTTTTGTGAGTCGCCAGGTAGATTAAACAGGAGCGGCGGCGGCGGCAGCAAAACTTGTCTTATTTCCTGGCACCACTTTCCTTTTCGGTGGAAAATGTTGCACGGATTTGTGCTTCCTGGGGCTGGGTCACTGTGATGGGGTGTGTGTAAGCGCGCGTGTGTGTGTCAGAGAGAGGTTTGAGGAGGGAGGGCGGGAGTTGTCTGTCTTGGTGCGGTGACTTGTTAGTTAACATCCTGCTCTTCCTGGATGAGATGAGTTATAACGGGACCAGCATCTCCTCTATTCATTTGCACTGGAGTCTTCATAACAATGCACCGAGGCAGAGGTGAATTTATTCATCCAGCATTAAGAAACAACAGAAGTAGATAGCTGATGTATTTAACGTTTGTATAATGTTTGGGGAGGGGGGAGGATGCACCTGTATCAGCTGGGACGTTGACTCTGAGAGAAAGTGAGCTTGCTGTTAGGTGGCTGCAAAACAAAAAAATAAAAGTTGGGCTGTTTAATAAAGAAGGGTCTTAAAATGTGTGTTGGTTTTTACAAGCAATCCTCTCAGAGCAGTTTTTTTTCCCTAGTCCATAGAATTGATGGTGTAAGTTCTGTGAAGGAAGCAGTGCAATTGTTCAGTTATAAAGGGGAAGTTGTTTTATTCATGGCACTTATTCTTACCTATTTTGGGACTTTTTAAACTCTTACTTTGCAAGTATTTACATTAGTCACTTTTTAAATGCATGCAGGGTTTTAGCTTCCTTTTAACTGAGAAAAATTCTTCTTAATGTCCTTTAATGAGCTTAAGAGATCATTGCTACCAAGAAATGGTGAAGAAATACATCAGGATTACTTAGGCAAATTATCATAACCACATTATTTTGCGTTTTCTTCAGGATAACTTTGAGTAAAGCCTCAGATTCTGGGTTATTTAACAAAAAGCAGTGTATTATTTGAAGAGTATAGGGCAACAATACATAGCCTTTAGTTCTAACAATTTTCTACTTTCTTTAATTTGATTATACCATTTTAAGGACTTTGATCTTTCCTGATCATTTTCTTTGCCTCTGTGTGTGTGTGTGTGAGAGAGAGAGAGTGAAATACACTTTGGCTCATGTTATTGTTAACATGAAGTTAAATAGAGCCACAGGAACTGTTTTATGCCTGGAATTATAACTTGAATTAGGTCATTGCATCCCATAGCATCTCAAATTTAAGAACAGATATTAGATTAATTTAATATTGGCTAAATAACTACAGTCCGTATAAAAGAACGGTGTATTAATATTTGTAAGATAAAGGCATATTTTATAGCTCAGAGAGAAAATGTTTTGGAAAATAAATTAACCTTTTGTCTCTTTTTTTCCAGAGGACGGCCAATATTTTCTAAAAGTCCTCATACCTAGTTATGCGGCTGGATCTATAATTGGTAAGGGAGGACAGACAATTGTTCAGCTGCAGAAAGAGACTGGGGCTACCATCAAGCTTTCTAAATCCAAAGACTTTTACCCAGGTAGGTGTAAACCACAGTTCTTTTGCTGAATAATTAAAAAGAATCATACCACTACCATTAGTAGTAAAGTGAATTATCAAATGTAATTCTGAACAAATACTGAATTTGACTATTTTTTAAAAAAAAAATCAGCTTATTATCTAGTAGCAACTGTGTTATTCCGATAAATATTTTAAAAATTAGATTTCATCTTTGGTATTTTGTTCAAGAAAATGTCAAATATTATAATCAAAGCCATAAGTTAAAACGAAACCAAACCTGTGTGGTCCTTGTAGAATAGGCCTTTAACCTTAAATTTGCTGTATACTTTGGTTCTATTTCATTTCTTTGTTCACTTATATTAGTCAAAATAAAAGAGAGGAAGTGGTGCTCTTTAGATATTTCCTTGGTATTTGGTTATTTTAGTTGTGATAGTTAATAGAAACCTATTGTGTAATAATCGACACTAATGAGAAAAGGAGATTGATGTAGTTATACTGTGGGCATAAGCATTAACACACTGCATATTCACCACATGCTGAATAATGTACAGTGGTATCATATACATAATATTTTTAAAAAAATTCTGAATTCTTGCATAGATACTGATTATCTCATATACATTAAAACAAGTGTTTAATGTTTATAGCAGTAACAGCTATAGTCCCGATAGTGCATTGGTTTTCTAATTCTAACAGTGGTAACTTTGCATTGAGATGGCCTTTTTTCTTGTAGTAAAAGGAAAGCTGCTTTGCATTTGCTGATTGTTTTCAGAGATATGTCTGGATTTTAAAATGAGTTTAAAAGGCAATTGTGAAGGTAATTGAAAGAAGCATCAGGAATGTTTCATTTTTTGCAGTCTTTCATTTTGAAGTTTACATTATGTTTAGATACAGATGTTGAGCTTAAGTATTCATGATTTTATACACAGATATGTGTAGGTGAAATTCCACTAGTGAAGTGTTTTAAAATTTGATGATACAGCTTATATAATTTTTGATAGGCATGAAATACAATATATAGTTCACATAATGTACAGATCATAATACTTAAAATAACAACTGAGATAATAACAGCTTCTAAATTGAATTTGGACACAATAGTTTTTAATATAAATCACATATTTATATGATCCATGAAGAAGATATTTAATTAGAGATGATGGAGTGACGGAACAGATGCTATGACTGGCTATGCAAATTTGAAATTATATTCAATTTAAGTATATACTGCGAGGCAAGATTAGACTTCTGTCTACTACTTTACAAGAATTTCCCCTTAATTTAAATAATCATTAAATGTTTAATTGAATTGAATCCTGGATGCTTATGCAGGCACTTTGCTGAAGCTTCTGCTGAAAGTAGAAGCTTTGCCTATGTTTAATAAAATACAAAAGGGATGGTGAGAGGTTTATCACATTGTGTTCCTGTGTGACGTAAACACATTCCCTTTGAAGGAAATGATAGCATGGAGTTAGCTTGTGTAATCTGTAACAGGTGTAGATGTTACTGAATACCTGAAGTTACACTATAGGATAGCTTTCATAAATTTGATGTACATGAATTAGATTCTTACCTGAAGAGATGGATATATGTGAGGCACTCAAGTCATTAGTTGAGCTAGAAATTGTTTCCCTTTTAACCATAAGCCTGAAAAATCTTAATCAACTTTAAGCATTTTTTAAGCTGTTAATATTTGGCTTTTTTTTTTCAAACCAAATTTTAAGTTGAATTATACTAATATTATACTACTCTTAAATTAAAATGGATATTCACATTTCTAAGTATAAAATTTAAGTTCATGTGTTAGTGTTCTATATAACAATAATTTCATTCTGTGAACTACTTTTAGTATGATTATTAGTGCTAGAAATGGCTGATACTTAGTTTCATAGTTGTTGCTTAAATATTTAAGCATTTTTATGTGCATATTGGGAGCATATTGTGCAATAAAATTATGTAACCCATAATATATGTTTGTATTATGTACTATATGTGATAAATAGTGATGTGATCATAGCAAATAAAAATACGTCTTTAGATAATGCTTTTAATTAGTCCTGAAACTGTTTTTTTAAAAAAGCAATTTAAAAATTTATGTTAAAAATTTAACGTAAGTACTTAAAACTTACAGTATTTTCTCATCATAAAATTTTCATTCAGAGTTTAAATGCAATTGGCCAGATATTCAGAATAATTACCATTATTCAGGCATATAACTAAATAAATTGTTAATGACAGTTTCCTACTGTGCAAATTGTTTCCAAATGAAGATTTTTTTAAAAAAGACATGATTGAATATTGGTCATTTTTCTTGATAAACTGTAAATGGGTTTGGCATTTTCTGCATTCTGTGTGATAAATTAATAGCTTTATTTCTTAAAATTCATCTTCATAAAGTGCAATAGGTATTTCTTCTAGAAACTGTTATATATGTACTTGTGAATATGACAACTATATATATGACCCTTCCTGTTCTAGTTAAAATACTAGTTATGGGAGAGGGAGGGTTGATATATTATACTTTGTAAGGAATATTTTAAATTACTTGATTTTAGTATCTCATCTGAATCCAGCGTGGTATGAGAGGGTTTTACGAAAATTTAGTCAATCATGTTAAACAATAAATCGAATTGCGGATATATCCTGTTCTGTGCTTCATCTTAAATACATGCAAATGCATGCTCAGATACATGGCCAACTATATGTCAGTATTTGTCTGGGGTTCATATTCTCAAGCTTATCAGATGGAAGACTTTTTAAAAAATGTTGTACAACACAAAAATGAAAGATGTTAATGAATTTAGAAAACAAAAGAGGTTAAATCTAAAATGGTATCAAATCATTTTTCATGATTTTATTTTTAAAGTTTTTATTAAATGGATAATTAAGATTGAAGTTGAAACTTAAAACTAATGCATGAAGAGATTGTATAACTTGGCAGTCTGATGCTTGAAGATGTGTTCCAATGAAGATGTCATTTTGCATAATGGAACAATGAGATTATATGTTTTTTAAGTTTTAGCATTTGCTTTGCCTTTCCTCTGCTTATCTTAGGATGTTGCTTAAATAAAAGAACATTATTACAGTTGTATTGATGTTGCTAACCTACTTGAAAACTGATTCATAAAGAAATAGTTCTGATGAATATTCAAATTGGATCACTATGGGCCTTGTGATCTGCAAAAATCAGTTATTTTCCTTTTGCATCTATATATCCAGTCATTGAATACAAGTTATTCAAAGGTATAATTCTCAGCTGTACAATTTTTTTCTTTTTTCTTTTCTGCTTTAAGAAAAATGAAAGGATTGTTTCTAATAATAGTTCTGTTTGTTCTATATTGATGTTTTGTATATGTTGTGGGGCAACTTGATTTACTTTTTGTGTGGATAGAACATTTCTTTATTGGACTTTTACCATTTACCATATATTTTATAGTTGTTAAGACTTAACACTTAACAGGGTTAGGGTTTTGGATTTGATGATTGCATTTACTGTTGTTGGAGAAGAGCTAGGTTCTTTGAATTCTAAGTTGAATTGTGCGTTTGTAAAAACATATATTCTTTTTTTTTTAAGTCTGTTATTTATATTTAGAGTGGATCCTGACCGCAGAAGAGTCTGATGACTGTTTCTGTTTATGAGTATAACTTAAAACTGTCTTCCAGTAAAATGTGCAGAGGATTGTAGCTTTATATATAAACAGTGTTAGAAAGATTAAAGTATCACCTTGTGAACTGTTAATTCTTGCTCTCTTTTCAAGTCAATTAAGCTATCAATCTCCATGAATTCCTGAAGGAACATTCTTAAATGAAAATGCTGCTATATTCTGAATATAATGTATTCTGCCAAGTTACGTCAAGGAAGCTCAGCTCAATGTATTTATATGCAACTAAACATTTGGAAGTGATTTCTAATGGAATGTGTTTTGGGATTAGATTATCAATGAGTATAGTAGAGAAATTTCTCAAAGTTGTCTCTCTGTTTTGCAGATGTTACATATCAGTATTAAGTTATTGAAATTTGAGAATGACAAAACTGAAAGAAGACACATACTTCAGCTAGGTTTTCAAATGTTAATATTTATTTATTAAATTTCTATTTCAACATAGTTGTAAGGTAGCAATACATAATTATATGATTAATATATATATATTCTCTTGTTGAAAAGCATGTAGCGGTTTTGGTTTTTGTTGGAAAGGGAGATATCCAATTTAGAATAATTCTTTATTCTGTTTAATTTTTCTTTTTTATTCATGTTCTATGCTAGTGAAGAAACGAATATAAAAACTCTGTACTGGCATGTTTTCATTATAAGTTATTTCAATCAATACTTAAAACTGATATACTATTTTTTAATGTTCATTAAAAAAAGGAACCATACAATGTTGTCATTCAAAATTTTCATTGTAATGCTATGTGTTTTACCAAACAAAATTGTTTTGAAATGAGTGGAAAACATTTTTCTTTTAACCTTTCCCCTGATTTCCCAAATAACGTAGGTTTTGAACAATTATTTAAAAAAAATTTTTTTTTAAAAAAAATCACTCTATTCAGTAGTTTTTTTCTGCCAATATAGTCTTATTCTTAACATGGTTGGAAAGAAAATAATTTATTATTGAATTGTTTCCATAGTTGGAAAGCACAAATTATTGTGAAGTTGAGATTTAAATGAGGACTTTGTATAATCACCTTTAGCCATAGTTCCAGTTTAAACAACATCTGTAGAAACTTGATAATGTTTGTACTTTGCAGCAGGTGTAGTTGGAGTTGTAACGATTCTGAGAAAGAGTTCAGTTTGTTTTTATGTATCACCAGTCTGGCAGAAATGAATGACTTGGTAGACTTGAAGGTTGTCAGTTGTCCTGTGTTGGAATGCTGCAGGTAATTGGGCTAGACTGGTGGGAATTATGGCAGTGCACTTCTCACGTTGCACTGCAGCTGCTGTTGATCTTAATTAATCTGACCCTTAGAGGCTGCAGTGTCATAGCATAAAAGGCAATACATACTACAGATTTGAAGTGCTGTTGTCATGCACTTGTTTTAAAAACAGTTTTAAAATGGCTGATAATTTATTTTCACTTTTGACTGTGATAAGGGCAAATGTTTGCAAAAATTCTTTTTGGACATATATTGTTGTAATTTGCAAGATGTGTTTGTACATTTGGATAAGTATTTTGAACATTCTTTTGTTGAGAGAAGTTGCAATCAGTAAGAACTATTTAGAAGAAGCATGTGTGGCAAATGCCAGATTAGAATCAGTATTGAATACAGTGTAGAATACATTGCTTTACGTAGAAATGTATTCTTTATATAGCATTTTGGTTTATATAATATTGACATCACAATTACTGATATATTTTATCTTTACTTATTGCATGGGATTTAATTTGGAACATTAAGTACTACATACATATTTATTTGTCCTAAAATTATTTCGTGGCTTGAATATGATCAAAACTGTTCTACATACTGAATGCTATTTTGAAAAAAAAATACCCAGTGTAAAATGTATTTGTTGATATTAAGTTTTCACAATTTTTAATAGCATACAGTAGTTATAAGTGTGTAGGTTAATTTTAACAATTCAGGTAGTTGAAATTTAAAACTGCATGATTCTGACTTTGTCATACTTTTTTTTCAGAACTACTAAATATTTAAATAATGCGAAACTTCAGAGACTTAAAAAGCTTTGCATTATAGCATAGTTATGAATCAGCTTCATATTTTGTTTGGGCCAAATATGCTAGACTGTCAACTGCAACTTTCCTTAAGGTACTTTGTATTTTGCCAATTTCAAATCACGTCTTACTGTATAAATCACACTTACTGAACAATATTGCTCCCAATATAATTCATTTTAGTATTCTAGAATACTAAATTAGTATTCTAGAATACTAAATTCTAGTATTCTTCAGAATGTTAGATTTATTTAGTATTGCTAAAATCTTACATGAGAACCACTTTGGTGCAGTGGTTAAAGGTACTAGCTAGAAAATGGTTATGAGTTCCAGTCCTGATTGAGTCATGAAGACTACTGAGTGATTTGGTGCCAATCACTCTCAGCCGTGAGATGGAAGCAATGGCAAACCACTTTCCATGTAGCTCTTCAGAATTAAGACTGACTTGAAAGCACACACATATATAAAGAGTGTGTCATTCTATAGTTTAAAGCATTCAGCAATTATGTCTTCATTTTTCTATTGTTGTTCAATTTCATAAGGTCTCTGATACCATTTTCTGCTGCATTACATATTTCTTCTTTGGTCAACATGCATATATCATTCTATCATAATTAATAGATAATAGTTTAAGATATGGACATGTGCACATTTTTTATTTGTTTTCAATGGCTAGTGGTTTATAACCACTAAGGAGATATTATCTTGTCAGTTTAACTTAGAGCATAGCTTTATTCATTTATTCATTATTTATTTATTTAAAGAATTTATATAGCTTACAACTCAGAGAAAGTGACTCTGGATGGCCAAATTAACTCCCAAAAGAAAGCAAGCCAAAAAAACACCACAACCAAGATAAAATATTCCATAACACACACATATATTTATCAACATATATCTAGAGAATATATTTTGAGGCAGTAGTTCCAATATTGATATTACTAGATTTTACAAGTTTGTTATTAACAAACAAATTAGAAAATAGTAGAGCTTATTAGAATTTTCAAGGGCTGAAGTTCAACTTATCTTTAATATTAGCATATGCATTCTTTTGACAATGAATGCAAAAAATGAAAAAAAAAACAATATTCTGGATAATCATATTTATGCCTGTACATGTTGAGTAGTATCAGTTTTAGTGTGTAATTCCAACTGTAAAAATAAATGCAACTTTCACTGTTATATTGAATGTAAAAGTAATATAACATATTGATACACTAAAT
>NW_015386938.1:246084-255196 GCF_001527695.2 Protobothrops mucrosquamatus
TAATGGCAATAAAACTAATAAAATTTTCACATATAGTAATTAATTGAATCAAGTAGTAACACTTCCTATGAAATATAATATTACACTTTGTACTTGTTTTCAGAGCTTTATTATTTATATAGTACTTTATATCCAAGAAATCTGTAGTATAGGAAATACTTCTGTTTTTTATTTTAAACAGGTTTTTCCCAACAGAATTCAGAATGAAAATGCTGCATTAGCCCTCTCCCATGCTGTCATTTTGATTCTTTCTCTTCCATCCCTTACCCCCTAATCTACAGGTCTGCTAGCGAAAATGTTCAGATGGACAAATAACAGCTTGGGGGCAAGTATGACCATATATAAATGAAAAAAGGACATGATTAAGTATTTTAATCTTTTAAATTAAATAAATATTTTAAATAAAAAATAAAAATCTTTACTATTATAAAATATTGAGATATTTAATTATCATTTATCTTGCGTACTTTATAGAGAATATTTATTTAAGGAAATCCTGTTCTATGGTTTTATTATGTTTTACTCATTACATTAGCATGCTTTGGTTCATTGTGTATGTCTGTGAACATAAGAAGAAAAGAGTTAGTGTTTGCAGTTTCTTATAATTTTTAAAACTGTTCAAAGGGTCTCCTAAGCCACAGGAATGTATTTGGAGAAGAGCAAGGATTGAACTCAGAAAGGAAAGATAGACAAAAACTGAATTTCTTTTACTTATAGAAGCCTCTGCCGGATCAAAAAGCCTTCTGTGAACTGAGGGGTAACATTAAATTTTAAACGCTAAACAATTCAAGAGTTTGTTTCTGAGTAAGTCTCCATGTTTCTACCTATATTTCTGATCAAATAAGCTGGTGGGTTTAGTTTATTGTGTAATGGCCAGGAGTGGGCTCTCCTCAACACAGTGCCCCAAGAATGGAATCCTGTCCTCTGTGAAGCAGACCATGCTTCAGAATTTTTTATTATTTTGATTTAATGTTTTTTTTAATCAAGTTTATTTTAACTTGTATTTTATTGTTCATAAACATTGTTGGTTTTGTTGTGATGGTTTCATTTAAGACAGTTTTGTTCTCTTATAAATGGTGCTAGGTTGAGCAGAGAATAAGAAAGTTGTCAAGATAAACAATTATATGTAGTCATAACAATCTGCTAAATATGGACAGACAAAAAATTAACACTAAATTTAACATTTTATTCTTGTAAATTTACAACTGATCTAGGACACTGTGATTGTAGCACATAGCTGACCTTGTCTGAGATTTGAAGGGTTGGGACAAATTAGTACTCTGATGGGAGGCTACCAGGGAATACCAGTACCGTAGACTGGATTGGTTATTTGAAGACCCCTGTATTAGAAGAAGGCAATGCAAAACTGCTTCTTAGAATAAGGCTAGGAAACTACAAGTTTAGATTACTGAAGACACAAAGTCTCAGTCAGTTTGAGGGGATCTTTATTGATCAAGACAGTAGGATTAGTTATGTGTAACTTCCAGATAGTTTTTTTTTTAAGTTTTGGCAATTTCAGCCTTCATTTCCATGAGATTTAATTTAATTTTTAGTGTAATAATGCTTTCTGGTGGAACTCTGAATTTTTCAAAGCTTAAATCAGGAATAACTTTTAAAGAATCTAATCAGAGGAAAAAAAGGAAGTTTACTGTAGAGGTTTAAGGCACCAGGCTAGAGACAGGGAAACCATGAATTCTACTTCAATTTTAAAGATGCAAAGTCAGCTGGGTGCCCTGGCTCAGTCATGTCGCCCAGTCCTAAGAAGAAGGCAGTGGTAAACTACTTCTGAAAATCTTGCCAAGAAAAGTACAGAGACATGCTCATGAAATCATCGGGGGTCAAGACTGATTTGAGAGACAAATAAATAAAAATAAGTAATTAACCTACATTAGTAGCATGCTGCAAGATGATGTCTCCTGATCTGACTTAAAGCTTTGCTAAATGGAACTTGTAGATGAACACTGCAGAAAGGTATTAGCTGCTTATAAGAACATTACTGAGTAAATTAGCAATTGTTCAGAAATCATTATAATAAAAAAGTTAATTTACTGGAAAGAACTTTTATGTAGGATCTAGTTAGAATTCCATAGTCCTATCTCATAATGTTCAATGCTTGAATTAAAGTTTATGCTTAGTTATAATATCACTTTGATGCATTGCTTTTAAGAAATGCTTTTATGGCTGGCGGAATATAATTTTCAACATAACATATTTATTATGCTTACAAGTGTCATGATTCTAGCCAGCTACTGTTGCTGCTATTCTTGCACTTGATGATTTCTTTTTTTTATATATTTTTAGCAGAATTCAGTGGGAAGATGGTGTACATGTTTCCCTTTCTTCCCTCTCTCTGTTGGGAAATGCTTTTCCTTATTTCCTTATTTATGTGGTTCTTTGTTCTGTGTTCACTCAGCCTCCAAAGCACTATGCTCAGAAATTAGTTTGAAACAGTTGTGTCATCAGCTTTAATATCTTTCACTTTCTCTAATCAAAACCTGAAAATTTTAAACTATTTGTATGTATGGATTGAAATGTTAAGAAAATTATTCCGACTGAAGCTTCACAAAATTATGATTATGACTATATATAATTAAGCAGCAAGATGGGTGGCAAACAAATAAATAATAAAATTTTTACTGTCATATAGCTATGTTAATAGAGCAGCATTGGCTATTTATGTTTTCAGGGGCAGTTTTAAGGTGCTAGTTATCATCTATAAAGTCCTATGTAGATCTGGGAACCTCTGAAGTGGCCTGCCCCAGATACTTTAACTGCCCAGCCTGTACAAGCACAAAATGCCTGTTCTGAGCCTTAATTACATAAGGTGAAGTACAAGAGGCATAAAGGCAGCCATTCTCTATAAGTACTTCTTTCTTTGAAACAGCATGTGAGCAAGGATGGCTCTTAGTTCTATGATCTTCTGAAGACGTCTGAAGACTGTTTAGAAGATCTTTAAAGGTTGTTTTATCACTTTCTTGGATGAATAGTCGAAAACTGAGTTGTAGGTTGTAATGAAATAAGTCATAGGTTGTAGTGATATAAGAGGCATTCAGATTTGATCAAGCAATTGATGCAATACTGCTAATAATGTTTCATTACTGTGTTTATGATTTGTAGTAGTGTTTTGTTGAATCATAGGTTGGAAAATGTTGGAAATCTTCTAACCCAGTATGGCAGTTATCTTCAGACCACGTCAGGCAAATGACTGTTCAACCTTTGTTGAAAACCTTGAGTGATGAGGCACCTAAGACATCAAAAGTCACATTGTTCTATTGCTGAATAGTTCTCGTGGTCAAGAAATTGTTGTTTGTTTCAAAATGACTATCAGAAGTGTCCTTAGTTGTCTTTTCTTTAGAAGTTTATATATTTAAAACTAGTTCTATTTACCATTCTTTATATATTTAATCTAGTCTTTTACCACCTTTATTATTCTGCTCTGCATTCTTTCTAGTTCATTAGCATCCTCCTTGTATTAAGGCAAACAATATTTTAGATGTAGACTGAAATATTTTAGATGTAATCTGCATAGAGCAGAACTATTAATATGACCTCAACATTGTATCTCTGTTGATAACAGCCCAATATTTCACAGAGACTTTGGGTAGCTACAGTATGTCACTTTGTTCAGGCTTAATCGATGATCTATCAAGGTACCCAGATTCTTTTCACAAATGCTATTGCTCAGCTAGGTACAGTCTATATGATTTTTTTGTATATACCGTAAGTGTAGAGCCCTACATTTCTTGCCATTCACTTCATTGTTTTGAGAAAATGTCCAGTGTCCAAATTGAAAATATCCCGATGTCCAAAGATCATTTTGAATCTGTCTTCTGAAATGTTAGAATAGAATAGAGCTGAAAGGGACCTTGTTAGTAATTGTCTTGCAAGCTCTGTGTTGTCTGTAAATTTAATAAGCATCTTTTTTTAATTCCTCTTTTCTAAGTCATTAATATTAAAGAGTGCTGGGGCCAGGACTGAATCCTGAGGTAGACTACCATGTACTTTTCTCTGTGTACATATACAGTAGATTTATTAAGGATTCTGTATTGAGTCTGATTGTTCAACCATGTGTGAATCAATCTGATAGAGGGACCATTTATCAGGTGCCTTATTGAAGTCTAGATACACCAAATCCATCACCTGTCATTGGTAATCTAATTACTTTGTCAAAAATAAAGTAGTAAGATTTGTCTTGTCTGATCAATGTTTAATGAACTATTCTGGCTTCTAATAATTACCTAGTTCCTTTCTAAATCTTTGCAAACAAATAGCTTGATGATCTTATCTAGAATTTTTTAAATATTTATGTCAGGTACTTATTTTTTAAAATAGAATTTATGTAAGGCTGATTGTTACCTATCTCATTACAACTCTGGGTCACAGACAGGTTAAACAACATACAATATGGTAAAATCTGAAAGAAGATGAAAACTTGTGGTTAAAACATTCATCAATAAAATTTCCTGCCAAGACAATACTAAACCATGTGCCTGATGAAAGAGCCAAATCTTCATTTAAATAGCAAGAGGATCAGGGCATTGGGGCAACTTTAGGGGAAAACTATTTCAGAGAGCAGGTGCTATGACAGAAAAGGGTCACTTCATAGGACACTGTTTTAAGGGTGGAACCTGCTCAGTGCATCAAAAGTCTTATGTGATGGCAGAAACAATGGGAGAACACGTGATTCCTCAACGTGATTTGATGTCATTTTCTATATAGCTTAGAGTCCTTAGATTGATTATATGCAATCAGGTCATTGTCAACTCTTAGCAATTATATTTGTAGTAATCCATGTCATCATCGTTATCATTTTCATCATCCTGCTCTGCCTTTAAGGATTTTTGTTTATGTGTGCCTTTGAGTTAGTTAATCTTGAATCCTGGTGACTATCTGGACAAATCTAACCAGTTTTTCTGGCAATATATTTTGGAAGTAGTTTGCCATTGCCTTCTTCCTAGAGTTAAGAAAGAGTGACTGGCCCAAGCTGGCTCTGAAAAGATTTGTGGAACATGAATAATATACAAAGGGTTTATTTCTTCCTTATCTCCTGTGATTTTTCAGCAAGGCTATTTTATCCATGGGAAATATTACATTTTAGTTATTCCTGTTTGATGAAGTGAAACATTCCATTATCTTTAAGCTCTGCTCTCTCCTTATACTTATTAGTTCATGGTGGGAAGAAGGTAGTTAACGACTGCAATATAATGTTACATCTCTTATTGAGTTCCATAGATTACCAAGATTTTCTGACTCTCATTTGTTCAACAATGGCAATAATAACATATCTCTTTCCTGCTTCTGCTTTCACCACAAACAATTCTAACACTGCTAAAATGAAGAAAAGCTGAGATAACTGGCAAAGATTATTGCATGGAATTGTAAATTCCATTTGGTGAAAATTAATACTTTTAGTCTAATTGGAGGATGGAAGATTCTAGGAGAAAAATGAAACTGATATTGCGTGATTAAGTTCTGCTTATCCATGAATTAATCTGTGTTGAGTTTTTTTAAAAAATAAGTATATTGTAAAATGCCATGATCATTTTGAATAATCAGTAAGTTTTGAATTATGCCCAAGAATATGATTTATTTATATTCATTATGATTAAAATTCCTGAAGAGAGGGAATGACTTCTTTAGGCAGGTAATACTAAGTTTGTGGAATTTTTTTCGCATGGAATTATCTAAGCAATATGTAATGGATTTAAAATTATATATTACGTTAGGAGAAAGCTATATATTCTAATATATTGAATAAAAACTATATGATGCTTTCAATTTAAATGTGTAATCCTGTGCCCAAGCAGCACAGATTAATTAGATGATAGGGGAAAATTCTGTGCTCGTACCATTAAAAAAGGAGAGAAAAATTAAATTGCTCCTGTTGGGTTACTCCTGTTGTGAAAATCTTTGATGTGGTTGCGTTAGGAATACCATATACTAACTTTCATTCTTGAAGGATTCTGTAGACTTAGAAAAGTTGCAAAAAATAAAACTAAAATGCTAAGGCGTCTGAATCACCTTCCTACAAGAAAATGTTCTAGTACTCATGGCTGTTAGGAATGTAATAATGCATGAAAAAGAAATATACATTTGTTTTGGTATCTTGAGATTGTCAGAGTTAAATTGATTTCTAGTATATTTGGAGGTAGGTAACCCCTCCAGATAAGTTACCCACCTCCAAATATATATTATATATATATATTATATATATAATTTACTATGGCAAAATGTAGCAGTGGCTACAATTAGGTGACTTTAAAATGGATTAAGAAAATTAATGGAAGATAAATTTCAGTGGCTATTAATCATGATGGATACTTACAGTTTCCAAACCAGCATATGCTGAATATAATTTGCTTGAAAACAAAATTACAAGGGATAATAATACCTCCTGGACTGGGCAGATTTTTTATATGCTTCACTAGGCTTAGGTCTTCTTAAATGCTATTTAATTTACTGCAGTGCAGTATAGATAAGAGATTAATGATAAGAAATACCAAAATTAAATGTGTATTGGTTATTGGGATATTATAGTAGTTTGCATATATAAAGTAACAAGTTAAAGTTAAATACATATGTCAGTGCAATGTATGTGTCAATGCCATATTCTGTATCTGCATCTGTATTATATAATTCATTCAGAGATATGACATTTGGTAATTTAAACAATGGGATTGCTTTTTGGTTAGGTAGGACGGAAAAATATATACATTATTGAATCAGTTTTTATTGTTTTAAAATTAGAAATATATATTAAAGTATACATATATAGGACATTTAAGTACAATCAGGAATCTTTTAAATAGATTAAAAAACTAAATATATAACAACACTAGAGAGTAGATGTAAATTGTACATTTTGAAAGCTATGTATCGGATTGATTGATTGATTGATTGGTGGTTTGAAGCCACCTGACTGAATTGACTCTGGGCAGCTTAACAATATGTATACTATTTCAGTATACAGTATTTTAAAAATATGGGTGCGCGATAGCTGAGAGATTAAAGACGTTGAGTTTATCAACTGAGCACAGTGCAACAGGGTGAGCTCCTATTACTTGTCCCAGCTCCTGCCCACCTAGCAGTTCAAAAGCATGCAGATACAAGTAGATATATAGGTACCACTTCGGTGGGAAGAAAACACTGTTCTGTATGCCTCAGCATATAACCATGCTGGCCACATGACCATGGAAATATCTTCGGAGAACACCTTTGGCTAAGAAATGGAGATGAGCACCACTGCCTGGAGTCAGACATGACTGGACGGGGGAAAACTTTACCTTTTACTTTATTTTATATATATATATATATATAATTTAAAAAAATGTCTGCCCATATAAAACCACATAAACTGCAACAAAGATGATAAGGAATCTGGAGGCTAAATCATATGATGAATGGCTAAGGGAACTAGTTGTGTTTAACCCAATAAAGAGAAAGCTTAGGGAAGACATGATAGCGGTCTTCCAATGCTTGAAGGGCTGTCACAGGGAAAAGAGTGTGAATTTATTCTTCATAGACCTGAGAGCAGGACAAAAAGCAGTGGGTGGAAGCTTATCAGAGGGAGATTCAACCTGGAAATAAGGAGAAATTTTCTGACAGTAAGAATGATTAATCAGTAGAACAGCTTGCCTCCTAGAGTTGTGGATATTCCATATCTGGATGTTTTAAAGAAAAGATTGGATGACTGCTGGATGGTAAAAGGATTCCTTTCATAGACAGGGGGTTGGACTAGAAGACCTCTAAGGTCCCTTCCAGCCCTATGATTTTATGAAAGGAGTTTCAAAAAAAAATGTCATTGGAACATAGCCAAGTCTTAAGAGACTTGAGGCTTGGGGCCATATGTATCTCTGGGGGATGCTCTTTCATAAATTAGGGGCTGTAACAGAGACAATACACTGTTTGGATATCATAAGATGACAATATTTTATTCAGCAAGTCTTACTACATGTATTGGAATGACAGAAACAGTTGAAAATGGGTGATTTCTCCAAATAACCAGGTTCTATGCCATGAACAACTTTATAGGTAATGATTAGCAACTTGAATTGTATCCGGAGGTCAGCCAGTAGCCAATGCAGCTTGTGAAGCAGTACTGACACTTGGGAATAACGAAGAACTCCCATTATTGCCATACCACTGCATTTTGAGCCAGCTATAACTTCTGGATGGTTTTCAAGGGCAGCCTCATGTACAACGGTCCAATTATGAGATGATTAGAGCATGAATAACCATTTCCTGGTCAAAGGAATGGTGTAAATGGTGTATAAAGTGAACTTGTGCAAAGGTCCTCCTGGCTATAGCTGTCACCTGCTTTTTGAACAGGAGTTTTAACCCTCCAAATTGCATAGTAGCCTTGAATGGAAAAGTATATTCCTGTCCAAGACCAAAAGTGTAAATGTCCCTGACTAGGGGACTAAAACAACTATAGTCATTAAGTCTTGTCAGGATTGAGCCAATTTTTTTTCCCTCCCCATCCAGAATATTTCTCTAAGCTCAGACATAGAATATATGTAATTGCTCTTTCCTCTCAGGTATCCAAAGCTGATTCTTTTTCAATTTGAGAAAGTCCAGGAGTAGCCTTAAAAAAAGAAAATAAAGTTTTAACAGTTGCATATATGAAAGATATTGATTTCTTTACCATACTCCTGCCAGTACTGTGGAGATTACTCCAGAGTTTTTATACTATAGAAACTATTTAAGGAATAAATACAAGATATAAAAACAGTTATGAGGACAATGGATGCTGATTTTCTTTCATTTTACTTAGTTGGTCAGTTGTTGTACAGTGGACTCATTGATTTTTTTTCCATAAGTTGCTCAACAATTGTTTGAGAACATTAAGAACTGACACAACCATCTTGGAAAGCAAAGCATCTCAATGATAAGTGTATCCGATCATAGTTCAAAGTTACTATGTTCCCTAAATGTATGTGTACATACATATATACAGTACATATATACATACCAGTACATACATACATACATAGTAGAGTTATATTGTGTGCAATAATGTGAAATTTCTTAGAAATTGAAAAAACCCTCTAGATAAGAATAGATGTCTTATTTTTGATAGCCAGGAATGCCTGGATGAAATCGAAATGCAGTA
>NW_015386938.1:255592-267348 GCF_001527695.2 Protobothrops mucrosquamatus
TTTTTTTTTAGAAAATTATATGTTGGCCTAAAATAGATATTTACTTTAGTGCATGACTTATATTTAGTAAATGTGTATTTTATGAGTATTTAAACATTTTCTCAATAGTGGGTTCAGTCAGCTAAAATATTTGATTAGAAAAAAATCTAATGAAAAATCCTAATGCCTAATGAAAAATCTAATGAAGTATATTATAGTTTGCATTTTATGTTTAGCACATTAAAAGTTTGTTTGGAAGTTATCTAATCAGATATTCTTTAAAAAAACTAAATCTTGAAAACTCGAAATATTTTTTGAGTATATAATACTTTTATATTAGTATTTAGAAATATTCCAGCAAAAAAAGAAAACATTTTAAAATTCATATTAGGAGAAAAATGCCCATTTTGATTTGCTGATTCTATAATCTTCTCAAAATATTTTTTGTGGAAAGTTTCTCAGCAAATATCACTGAGAGAAGGATAACATTGTTCCTTTCTTTTTACCACTATAGTGGTATTTGTAACTATGAAAACAGTTAAGACTAAATGTGAAAATAATTGCAGGTGATCACTGTTAATACTGTAAAGTTATCTTTATGGAATTAGCATCTATCTTTCTGAGGTGATTATTGTGACTAAGAAATGAGTACCGGTATGTGAATATGAAATTTAAATTGTCTTCGTAATGTCAGCTTGGCTTCATCTTTTGTGTATTATGAAATGTTTGTAGATTTTAACAGGATTTGTAAATTTCACTTTCATTTGATATTTCAGTACTTAAAACAGTCTTATTATTTAATATAAATTTATGTATATTTAATATATATTAAAAATAAATTGTGTGCTTGTGAACATTAAGGACAAAGCAACAGAAGAATACACATTCTGCTTAGTTAAAGCAATTAAAATAAGATACAGGTAATCCTTAACTTACGACCACAACTGAGTCCAAAATGTTGTTAAGTGAGAAAATTGTTAAGTGAGTTTTGCTCCATTTTATGACTTTTCTTTCCACGTTTGTTAAGTGAATCACTGTAGTTGTTAAATTAGTAACACCGTTGTTAAGTGAATCCTGCTTCCCCATTGACTTTGCTTGTCAGAATATCACAAAAGGTGATCACATGACCCTGGGATATTGCAACCATCATAAATGTGATTCAGTTGTCAAGCATCCAAATGTAAATCATGTGACCATAGAGATGCTGCAATGCTCAGAAGTGTGAAAAATGGTCAGAAGCCACTTTTTTCAGTGCTGTTGTAACTTTGAACTATCACTAAACAAACCATTGTAAGTCGAGACTACCTGTACTTCACAATTCCTTGTATTTAATCTTGCATAGTAAATCTTATAAGAATTGATTATATTTATAAAGGTTAATTATAAATGGAAGATCACTGAATCATCTTATTCAAATGTTAATTTGAGATTTGAGATTTGAGATTTTATTAAATTTATACCCCGCCCTTCTCCCGGAGGACTCAGGGCGGCTTACAGCCAGTTTAAAACAGTGATACAATACAAAATTTAAAAAGATTAAAAATTTAAAAAGATTAAAAATAACTATTTAAATTTGGCCGCTTCTACTAAAAATTTAATTTAATTTAAAACCCCTTTAAAATACCCCTAGGCCAGTCCTGCCTGCTGAAATAGCCAGGTATGGTATCTCAATATTCATTATACAAGATACAATATTTATTTTTACAACATATCCCACAACAGATTCCAGGTAGCTTGCTCTAAATACATTAAAATAATAATACAGGTAATCCTCAATTTATTATAGTAATGAAGCTTGCCCTTTAAGGTGGTAACCCAGTTAAATGAAACTCATTAAGTGAAAGAGCCCCCATCTTGGATCTCCCCAATGCATACGTTAAACAAATGCAGAGGCTGATCAGTGCGCATGGGATTTCTCGGGGATGCCTGCCTTGGGCCTCCCATGGCTTTCCTCCTCCCCCTGAGATACCCTGTGTTCGCTTTCCACCCTTGGGGTCCCCTCACATCCACTCCTCACAATCCCTCGCTTACCTTCTGAAGATCTGCAGAACTCAGGAGGTGGGGGAAGGGAAGAAAAGTAGGCCTTCCTTGCTGGGCCATGTGGGAGAATTCCATTGGGCTGACAGTGCAACAAACCATAATAAGGCACTACTTTTACATGAAGCTTGTGTTTCCTTTGTGCTCTGAGGAAGATGAGAGCTATGCCAGAGGATCAACCATACTTGACAGGTACTACCAGATGAGCCAGATGAAGAGTGAGTCTCCTGTAAACAGTATGGTGAAATGTAATTTACAGAAATCCATACCAGATCGATCATCACCCAGGTCAACAAGGACCGCATGAGGTACTTCCTGGATGTCTTGTGACAAATAGGTTACAGGATTCAGGGCTATTGGTTTAGCAATGAGGGCCAACCACAGCTGCAGGACAACTAGAAGAAAAGGTCATTGCACTGATTCCCCAGTTAACAATATTGAACATGTCAGGCTGTGAGTACCAAACATTAAAAAGTTATCCCACCTCCTTTACATGGACAATCTGAAGCTGAATGGAAAACACATTGAAAATCACTGCTGAGCACTCTTTATATATACAGTAGAGTAATGGAGTTTGAATTGGACAATGTGCCATTCCTACCATCATACAGTGAAAAGAATAAAAACTGAAGGAATCAAGATACCATATGGAAATAACTGATGTCATACTGGCCACATAACTGGAAATATCTTTTTCTGGCTCTTTGGCTTAAGAAATAGAGATGAGCACCATCTCCTAAAGTAGGTTACGTCTAATGAGATAACACCCCCACCTCATTGGAAATAACATCAACTTGTTCCCATCATGTGTGGGAAGACGATCTTAAAGTCCAAATTCACTGGAGGAAATACCATCAAAACAATTAACACCTGGGCAGTTCTGGTCATAAATACCAAACTGGGCTGGACTCAAGCAGAAGTGAAAGCCCTGGATATGAAGACAGAAGAATAATGACAATGAATCATATCCTTCATCCTTGCAATGATGTTGACAGACTCTACTTACTAAGGAAAATGAATGGGCATGGAATATTGCAAGTACACCTGACAGTTGAAAAAAAAAAGGACATTGGAATAATACCTAAGGTCAGAGAAGAATATACACCAAAGCTAGTATACCATGAAGGTTTACTGAATACCAAAGACCAAACTGGCCTTATAAGAAAGACCAAATGAAGAATAGAAAATAGACATGGCAAGGCAAGGCAAGGCAAGGCAAGGCAAGGCAAAATATCACATGGTTAGTACATGAAAAACCTAGCACGCAAAATAACAAGGCTTGGCAATAGCTAAGTGCAGGAAAACTGAAGAAAGAAACAGAGCTGCCCAAGACCAAACTTTAAGAAAATGTATATAAAGTCAGAATTGAGAACACAACAGACAGCAAATGCTGTTTCTGCAAAGAAACTGAAGAAATAGTGGACCATCTAATTAGCTGCTGCAAGAAAATTGCACAGACTTGCAAACAGTAGCCTGACAAAGTAGCAACAATGGTTCATTGAAATATCTGCAAGAATATCATTTACCTTCAAGCAATAACTGGTGGGATCAGAAAACAGGCAAAGTGATAGAAAATGAAGAAGCTAAAATGCTCTGGGACTTTAGAATTGAAACAGACAAGCAACTGCTACATAACATCCAGGCTTAGTAATTGTTGATAAGAAACACAAAAAAATCTGGATAGTGGATGTTACGTATCCGGACAAAGCAAAACAGTAGAAAAAGAAATGGGGGAAATTACAACATACAAAAATCTGCAAATAGAAGTAGAATGACTGTAACAAAAGAAAGGAAAATTGATAAAAATATAATAAAAAAAATAAGTAAAAAAATGTAGTAACTAGTGCCTTGGATGCAATTCCAAATCATCTGGAATGCCACTGAACACCATTGCCATTGACAAAATTACCATCAGTAAATTGCAAAAGGCAGATTTATTTGGAAAAAGCTTATATCCTGTTATGTTACCTTTAACACTAGCAAACAGCAACATTTGACTAACCCTGATATTTGGGATGGATTTGATAGGCAGATAAAAATGCCAAATCCAGTCTAAATATCAGGCTCATTATGCGACCAACCACAATAAGCTGAAAGCTAGCAATATTTTTAACTTTAAGAAGTATGATGAAAAGTATGGTTCATGTTGCAAATTTGTTTTCCAAATAAACTTAAACAACAGCATGTATAGTTAGTGCTGTCCCGCTCACTCACATACACATGCAACTGTGGTTTACTGAGTCTATTAATATCCTCCAGCAGTTACCTTCACCAAAAACCCAGCATTGTCCCAATCAAGTCCAGCCACAAGCAGATCAATGCTAATCCACAGAGCAATGGCCAAAGAGTCCACAGAGCACTTGAAAGTTTCTCAATCAAAATAAATCCACCTGGGAAACTTAAATCCACAAGACAAGAGAGTTCATGAGGCAAGAAAAGTCCAGAGTTTCCAAGGCATAATCCAAGTTAAGGAACGGTGTCAATCCAAAGGCAGGAACAAAATAACCAGAAAACACATAGCTAGGAAACAAACACATTGTTTCCAGTATTGCCTCTATCTGTCTGCTTTGCTAAATAGCCAGATTCCAATGCAGCCTATCAAAAAGGAGAACCTCATGAGTAATCTGGCTGACCTTCTCTGCTCCTGCCTTTTCTCTGCTCTACATGTTCTTGGATCAGGTGCAGAAGGCAGTTCCTCTTCCTCCTCACTGACCGGCTGCAGCTGCATGCTTTCCCCATCTGGAGCCTCAGGACACTTCTGCTGCAGCTGTGCTTCAGCCAACCTCCCCCCCATAGACAGCTGCTCAGAGCCATCAATAAATTCAGCTCTTGACATGCCAGGAACTGGTTCGTCCTCCCCCGAGGTGATATCTAGAGAGGTATCTGGGAAAGCATCCGGGGGAGTCATCACAAAAATGTGCTTCATAATGTGATAAGGAAAACTCACATTTTTATGCTTGTGTTGTGACATTGAAGCAAGAGAGTAAGGGGCAAAGTTTTTGTCACAAAGCACATTGCCTTAGCTGGGGTTGTTTATAAAATTTAATGAAGAGCTACTTCTTTAAAAAAATACAATTTCTACACAAGGATACTTTTAATTTTTTGATATATTTGATGCATTACTACAATTCAGATCTTCAGATTCTACAGAGATTGGGATACAATTCTCTACATTAGGGGTTCCAACCCACGGGCTGCGGCCCAGTACTGGGGCTACACCCATTGACAACTGGCCCACGCAAGCAGCGGGCAAGTGGGCAAAACTCCATTCGTGCAAGTGATAGGCGCACATATGCATGTACAAAGACCCATTTTTGCAGGCAACAGGTGCACACACCCTCCAGTTGCACAAATGAAACTTTGTGTGCAAGCACGCCTGCCATTTGCGCAAATGGAGTTCCATGCACGTACACATGGTCACCACTGGCGCAGAACCATCTTATCTCCCGCAACACCACCTGCCAGTCTGCAGGTTGGGGACCCCTGCTCTACATCTTTAGCATGGTCAAAGGTCAGGAATTAGTGGAGTTGTAATTCAGGGAATAGGGAGGAATATCCCTTTCCTACCATGTATAACATGGTTGGGAATTATACTATCTGTTCATTTTTACATTTGCAAATAATCACCTTTTTTGTAATGAAAAGAGACATACAAATACAAAGCTCTCAGTAATTTAAATGGCTCAGATTCCTATTCTTTAATTACCTTTCAATAAACACTTAAAATCTCTTCTATGACAGCCAAATGATAATTGTGGATTTATGGAATGAGATTGATATTTAAAGCAGGAACTGTTTTTTTTTATTTTTTTTACTTCAAGATTTTTAAAAAAATCTTGAAACAATTAATCAGAAAATACTGAAATTATATATCATTGACAGTTCTTCATTTGTTGTAGTATTAGTTATCTAAGATTCTCAACTCTTTAATCTATTGCAAGAATGATTTTTAGTTCTTAGTGTATATGTGAAATAGGAGACATCATATGTTATTAATTCTGTTGTGAAATTTAATATATTATTTTCACATATATTCGGTATTTTTTTCTGAGACCTGACACTATTATGCTGAGATTAAACATGACCTTATTTAAACAGTGCTGTTCAGAACTGATGAAATAATTGGCCCAGTTTGCACAAAGTGTCTCAAAGGACTAAGCAATCAGGTCTGTAAGCAGATAAAAATAGAACAAGAAACTACAAATATGGAATGCTTTCAAGAAATGTATAAATAAATTCATTAGACAACAGTTGTTAATGTCCTTTAAACTACTAAAATATGGATACTAAGAATTAACTTAATGTATCATAGTATGAAATTAAAACTCTTTATATTTTTCATATGAAAACATCTTTCAGAGTTAATGTAAGTTGTACTTCTGGTAAACCGGCAAGCTTTGCCAAAGAACATAGCCTTATCTGATAGCTAAGAAGACTGTTAATTTCTGTCTGGCAGTTGTAAAACATGATGCAAAATTCCCATCAGTAACATCTAGGATTTCCATTCAACTTTCATAAACTCTTATTCTGAATATGCCTTGTTCCTTGCTTTTGTAACTGTTTATTGCTTGCTGTATCAGATTTAATTGACTATTATTTGATTACTATATCACAGTCTGTTTTTGTCAAATCTGTTAGAAATCAAGCACTGTAATGAAAGGCAGGTTTCAAGCTTAACATCACCTAAAGTGATATAGTAAGTAATGATTTTCTTTTTAATGTGATATGCAAATTTATCACTCATATTCTATAAATGATTATTCCGTGGGGTGGTTGTCTCACATCTTTAATTCATAATGAACCAAAAGTAATACATTGTGATTTAATATGATGTATATGCTACATTCCATTTTTAAAAAATAATTCTTATTAAAACATTTAATTATAATAGCAAATTAAAGTTAAATTAAATTAAAGTTAAAAAAGAAATAGAAAGAAAAAAGTGCAAGAAAAAAGGAAAACTAGAAAGAAAAATGAAAATATATGTAAGTATGTATACACACTCACACACACAGGTACCTTGTCACTTATCATTAATTGATTCTGGAAGGTGTAACGACTACTAAAAACAGTGAGTACCAAACAAACCACGTGACTTGTTTTGGTTGGAAAGGATAGCGAGTCATGAGACAGTTGAGAATGACAGGTTCTAGCTTGCATGTCAACTACCAAACAAATGACAAGTACTTGGACAAAATTTTCACGTTAAAATGTGTTGATTTCAAAGCAGTTGAGTACCAAGGTACCCGATAAGATAAGATAACCTTTATTGTCATTTTTTTTACTGTGGGCACAGCAGTTGAGTACCAAGGTACCAGATAAGATAAGATAACCTTTATTGTCATTTTTTTTTACTGTGGGCACAACTCGGGGTGGAGTTTCATCAGTACGCAGATGACACCCAGTTGTATATCTCCACCACGGACCACCCCAACGATGCCGCGGAAGTGATGTCCAGTGCCTGGAGGCCGTGCGAGTCTGGATGGGGAGGAACAGGCTTTGACTCAACCTGTCCAAGACCGAGTGGCTGTGGTTTCCGGCGTCACGACATAGCCAGTTGGCTCCATCCCTGGCTATCGGGGGCGAGTCATTAGCCCCCGTGGAGAGGGCCCGCAACCTGGGCGTCCTCCTGGATACTCGGATGTCTTTAGACGACCATATGACAGCTGTGGCCAGGGGGGCTTTTCATCAGGTTTGCCTGATACGCCAGTTGCACCCCTTTCTGGATCGTGACGCTCTACGCACGGTCACTCAAGCCCTCGTTTCCCGCCTGGACTATTGCAATGCTCTCTACATGGGGCTCCCCTTGAGGTGCACCTGGAGGCTCCAGTTAGTTCAGAATGCGGCCGCGCGGGGGATCCTTGGGGCCTCTAGATACTCCCATGTAACACCTCTCCTGCGCGAGCTGCACTGGCTGCCTGTGGCCTTCCGGGTGCGCTTCAAGGTGTTAGTAACAACCTTTAAAGCACTCCGTGGCAATGGACCTGGGTATTTGCAAGACCGCCTCCTACCAAACACCTCCCTTCGACCAGTCCGCTCCCACAGAGAGGGCCTCCTTAGGGTGCCGTCGGCCAGACAATGCCGGCTGGCGACCCCCAGGGGGAGAGCCTTCTCTGTGGCAGCTCCTGCCCTCTGGAATGACCTATCCCCCGACCTACGTACAGTTGCGGACCTGCACCTTTTTCGCCGAGCCCTGAAGGCCCATCTATTCCGTGCGGCCGGCCTGGCGTAGTTTGATTATGTTTTAGTGGGGGTTTTGTATGGGGTATTTTTAGAGCAGGCCTGTTATTTAATTTGATTTTAGAACAGAAATTTGTGTATATTTATCGTGGTTTTTATTATTGCNAATAATAATAATAACAATACACATTAAAAATGAAATTTAGTTGCCCGCTCTCAAAGTGAACACACACATGACACACACCTAAACATACTATATACAACATATACATACTATATACAACATATGTATAGACCTACATCCCTACATATACATAACATTTGAATATTAAACACTGTTCATCTTGAATATATAACGGAAGGAGAAAGCGCTTGAGAGTTCACAAGGTTTATACTGTATGGAACAAAACTGTGGCTGAATCTGGATGCTTTGCTTTGGATACCATGGAGCCTCCTCCCAGAAGGTAACAAGGAAAACAGATTGTGAAGAGGATGGGTAGTGTCCCAGACAATTTTACAGACCCTGCTCAAGCAACGCTTCTGTGCTATGTCCTGGATGGGAGGGAGGGAACTGCCAATGATCTTTTCAGCCATCCTCACCTCTCTCTGCACTGCCTTCCTGTCTGAAGCAGTGATATTTCCAAACCGGACTGTGATGCTATATGACAGGATACTCTCGATCATCCCCCTGTAGAAAGTGGGAAGGATAGGGGAAGGAAGATGGACTTTTCTCATGCGACGGAGAAAATGCAGGCGCTACTGTGCCCGCTTCACCAGTGTCTCGCTGTTGAGCGACCAAGCCAGCCTATTTGTTAACTGCACACCCAGGAATTTGATGCTGATAACCATTTCCATAGGTGACAGTATGTGTGTGTGTGTGTGTCTGTGTGTGTGTGCGCACATATGTGTGTGTATTAGAATAAATAAAAGAAATAAATTGCTTCCATCTTTATCACAAGTATAAACACGTTTAGTGGCTCTTCACCAAATCATGTGCCCTGTGTCATATCCAGTATAAAAAGAGTCATGAAACAGCTTTGTACAGATAGTCCTCAACTTATGACTGGTCATTTAATAACTGTTCAAAGTTATTAAAAAGTTACTACTTAGAAAGTTATTCTGCTATCATTCCTGTGCAATCATGTGATCACATTTTGGGCTCTTATCAATTGGCTCGCATTTACAACTGGCTGCAGTGTCCCACAGTCACATGACCATGATTTGTGACATCTTTGTCAGCTTCTGGTATTTTTGCTGGTTTCTAGCAAAAAATGCCCATTAGGAAGAATAGATTCACTTAATGACCATGAGATTCATTTAAGAACCATACAATTCACTTAATGACCACACATTTGCTTTATGGCTGTAGTAAAAATTCAATCCATGAAGCAAACAATAGTCCAGCCACAATCATAATTTTATATTGTAGCTATGGGATTGACACAGTTTCCTTGTTTTCGTATAATGGAATACCAGGTTTAACAGGTGGGTAAATGTAGGCATGAAATAATATGCAAGTTTATGGTTTCTTAAATTAGTGGTATAATTTTTATGTTTCTCAATTTTGATTAAAAATATCAATACTCTATGTAGACATTATTTCATCAGAGTGTATTAATAGGTTGTATTATATATTATTTAAAAATTATGAAAACAAAAGAAACAAAATTGTTAAGTAAAATTGCATTTTCATATTATACACATTTGTTTCGTAAGGAATGCAGATAGTCCTAGACATACGACTATAATGGAGCTTGCCCATTACAATTATACGTCATAATGGTCGTAAAATGTAACCAACCTGATTGTTCTAATTTTTTTTATGGTGGTTGTTAAGTGAACATGGCGGTTTTAAAGTGATTAGTGGTTTGCTTGTGCCTGTTTTCAACAAAACCATGATAAAATGCTGTCATGTGACTGCAAATGACCACAAACATGGCTGTGTTACTGAATGCCTGAAGTTTAGACACATGATCAGGAAGAGGGTCTGATTGTCCAAATTTCAAATCCAAGTCATTAGTTCTCTTTTTTGAGTCATAACTTTGAATGGTTGCCAAATGACCAGATGTAAGTCCAGGTGTACTTGAATGTAAAATGGAACTAAGAAGTTGTACTTGAATGGTCTGTTTATTAAAAGTTATTAAAATCATTCACATCATCAAATGCATTTCAAAGTTTTTTCCCCTACTAAAAATGTTAACTATAAAATCAGTTGCTTTGTTTTAACTAATGTTTGAATATTTCATTCATATTAAAATGTTTTGCATAAAAAATTGGCATGCAAGAGAAAACATTGTAATTAACATTTTAATATATTTTAATAATTATTAATATTATTAAATATTAATATATTAAAATTATCTTTAGTATAATGTAGTTACATGACTTCAGAATAATAATATACTATAAAAAAAAATAAAAGACTCAGGGCTTGGATCCAATTTTGGTCCTATCAGCACATATGCCATTAAAGCAGGCATGTCAAACTGCCAGCCCATGGGCTGGATGTGTCACGCTGTAATTGCACCCACCCCATTGCCGGCAATGGGGAAAAAGTCACGATACGTCGTGCAACATCACGTGACATCACAAGTTTCACTTGCCTGCCTTAAGAGTATGGCAAGTTTGGTATTCTGAAACAACAGGGAAAATAAGGGATAGTCTTCATTGTAATTTAATAATGCTCAAATTTCTGAGTTTGCATATAGTTTCTTTGTGTTATGGCCTATTTGGTTTCTAATTAAACTTCTTTATTTTGGCTGTTTTGATTTTGATGTTGGAAATTTGTGTCATAAATCATTCTGTTATAATTGAAAAAATATTTCAATAGTGAACAGAAAGCAGTTGTGGTGACTGTGGTTTTCTGAAATTACAGTGTTTATGGAATAATATTCATTTTTGTTCCCCATTCATTTTCAATAAGTAACCAAACCACTAGCCACAATATGTCTCTGGGGAAGTACTGTTTAATGTGATTTTAAAAAGTTTGCTTAACTAATATAACTGAACTGTGCAAACATATTTGTCTTCATGACAGTCCTCCTTAAAGGTGCTAAGGATATACCAATTTTAAAATAATGTGAATGCTTTACAAATATATGAGTAGATAAAATGCCCCAAATAAATATCAAGTTAATAATTACGGTATATTTGCACTAATATATTGCTATGAGAGACTCTTATAAATGTTATTCCTATTTCAGTTATATATAATACTTTTTCTGATAATTTATTAATAAGGTTTTAACTATAAATAATAATAATAATAGTAAAGTTGGAAGGGACCTTGGAGATCATCGAGTCCAACCCCCTGCCCAGGCAGGAACCCTACACCATTTCAGACAAATGGCTGTCCAGTCTCTTCTTAAAAACTTCCAGTGTTGGAGCATTCACCGCTTCTGGAGGCAGGTTGTTCCACTGGTTAATTGTTCTAACTGTCAGGAAGTTTCTCCTTAGTTCTAGGTTGCTTCTCTCCTTGCTTAGTTTCCACCCGTTGCTTCTTGTCCTGCCTTCAGGCGCCTTGGAAAATAGCTTGACTCCCTCTTCTTTGTGGCAGCCCC
>NW_015386938.1:268040-292385 GCF_001527695.2 Protobothrops mucrosquamatus
TCTTCTTCTTCTTCTTCTTCTTCTTCTTAGCAGTTTTCTTTCGTTGATACTAATTCACACAGATGTCTGACTTTCATCTGGTTTCTGGCATCTAGATATAACTGGTAACACAGTAATTTAGAAAATATTTGCGTATGGAATTTTAACCCCAATTCCATTTCACATGGATTAGCTTGATGCCAAAACCACAGCCACAGAACCTTTTGTAACTGCTAGTGTGGTTTTTCAGCAAATACATCAAGAATATTATGTAAACAATCATATAACTCTTTTATAAAGCAAATAGAAAACAAAAGTGGTTAAAAGATAAGGGGGAAATGTGCTATCAAGTGAGGATTGAAAGATAAACTTGTGTATTCTGAATATGCTAATGACATTGAAATTATATCATATGTACGTTGATATGATGACTGGAATGTTATATTAAAAAAGAAACAAACCAGCAATTGGATTCATTAATTAGTATAATTAAAGTTGTAACATTTTTTTAAAAAATAACCATATTATTATTATTACAGTTATGCTTTATAGTTAATTTTAATGTCTATATAACAAATAATTTATTGCTATATTTTATAATTATATTGTTATATACAAAACTGCCTGAATTTAAGCCAAAAACATTTCTATAAGGCAGAATTTCTGAAATAGTGAATCTTAACTCTTTAAGAATCTCAGTATTGCTTAGCAATATATAATTTTTATCTTCCTCTAGTTACATGAGCAGATGGAAATTGCCTGAAGTTGTTGAGAGCTTCACTTATAAAATGCTAAGCATTACATATGTAAATAATACAATGTTTGACATTTACTCACATGCAGGGCCATGAGATTTCAAACTGTTATAAGTATCTTAATGTGAGTACCTGTGAGAACAGAACAGAGTAATGCTCCCCCGTGATTGTTTTGCACTTCTGAGTATCATATAATGGTGGATAGAACAACATACTGGATACATTTTAATTTGAACACTTACTTCTGTTTTGCAAGTATCAATCAGTACTAGAAATTCTTCTAGGATAAATTCCAAAATTATCTGTCAAATACTAGGGATTTTCAGCAGATTGAATTGATATGGGGAGGTTTCTGAAAATTATTACATATTCTAAAGAAAAGCATATACTTTACAAAAGATTTGTGGGTGTTTGTAGTCTCTGTTTTTGTGGGAGCTTCCAAATGGGGATATTTTGTAGTCTTATTTACAGAATTTTAAGTAACATTCATGTTTTTTCCATACTTTTTCACTTTATTTTTCTAATCTAAAAAAAAATCAAAGAGGGAAATATAAAATGGCTGCATTTACTTATTTATTTGTAGTGTAGCTATCATTCATCAGAAATAACTCGATGTAAAAAAACCAGCATTTTCATGTGGTTATTACAGTATAAAAAGTTAAATGTACAGTAGATCTAAATGGGAATATTTTTAAATAATTTGATTACATCATATATTTTGCTTTATATATTCCACATGCATCTTCATTTAATTTTTGTATCTTCCTGAACTGAACAAGATTCCAAATCCTGAGAATAAAATTTGAGAGTTGAAGTGGATTGGATGAAAAGTTCAGTTGATCAGGAAAACTTGCATGAAGAAAGTAAAATGTCAGACACTCAGTAGGAGTCTTGAAGGGGCGTTGTCTTACCTGAACGCCTTTTCTCAGCATGATGATGGAGAATCCACGAGTGGGTTGTCTTAACCTTCCTGCTCAGATGAGACTAAGTCTAGAAAGTTGCCACGCCTCCTGTTGGGCTAGACTGATCCAGTTTTCGACCAAGGCGAAGCAACCGACAATAATCTGACGCATTGGCTTCTCCTAACCCTGACACAGGACCAGACGGACCTTAAAGGGCATGTGTGGATTCTCCATCAACATGCTGAGAAAAGGCGTTCAGGTAAGACAACGCCCCTTCTCCAGCATGATGACTGGAGAATCCACGAGTGGGACATACCAAAGCCTCTCTGTCCCTACGGGGGGGGAACTAGTCTGGGCTTGTGTCCCACTGGATGATACCACTTACTGTAACACCCTCCGGCCAAACGAGGCATACGAAGAGGCAAATTGTCCAACTTGTAATGCCTGATAAACGAGGAAGGGGAGGACCAAGTTGCCGCCTTGCAGATTTCTTCAATGGATGCCTGTGCCGACCAAGCCGCTGATGTAGCCGCACTGCGGGTGGAATGGGCAGTGATATGGCCGGGAACAGGCAGGGAATTGACAGGTATGCATGGGCGATACAAGCCTTGATCCATCTTCCGATGGTCGAAGAGGAGACCTTCTCGCCCATGGAAGAGGGCTGAAAGGACACAAACAGTGCCTCGGACTTGCGGAAAGCAGAAGTCCATTTGATATAATGCTGCAGGGCCCTTTGCACGTCCAGCTTATGCCACTGCCACTCTAGTCTATGAGATGGACGAAGGCAAAAATTGGGAAGTACTACCTCCTGTGCCCTATGAAACAAGGTATTCACCTTGAGGACAAATGATGGATCCAAAAGAAGGACCACCCTGTCCACATGGAAGATGCACAGGTCCCCTCTGACAGAGAGGGCTGCCAATTCCGAAATGCGTCTCGCTGACATGACTGCAATCAGGAAGGCTACTTTCAGTGAAAGGAGTCGTAGAGAGCAAGACTTAATGGGTTCAAATAGCGGTGAAGTCAGGGCTTGTAGAACCCGTGACAGGTCCCAAGAGGGGTATCGACATATCGCCGGTGGCCTGGCGTTAGTCGCCCCCTTGAGGAAGGAGCGTACCACGGGGTCCTGGGCCAAAGGGGCAGAATTGTCACATGTAAGCACCGGGAATAATGCCACCACCTGTCTACAGATAGTATTAGGGGTTAACCCCTTATCTAGACCCTCCAACAAATAGTCCAAAATATTTGGAATAGTTACTGAGAAAGGTTGGAAGTGATGCTTAGTGCACCAGAGGCAAAAATTCTTCCATGTCGCATCGTAAATCGTGGAGGGACGTCTGGATGCCTGAATCATAGAGATTACCCTCGACAAATAGGAGTGCCAGGCGGTCAACTGGAGCCACTGGGGATCCGGCTGTTGAAGGGCCCCCTGGCTGAGGGAAATGCAATTTGGAGGAATCTTCCATGCCGGGGAGATGGAAAGGTCCACGATGTCTCGGCCAGTGTGGAACAATTAATATGATCTCCGCCTGTTCCTGCAGCATCTTGCGGATGGTTGCTGGAATCGGGTAGGGGAGGAAAGGCGTACAACAACTCCCTGGGCCACCGGCTGCGGAGGGCGTCCGTTCCCTCTGCCCCTGGGGATGGGAACCTGGAGAAGAACCTCGGAAGTTGGGAGTTGGTTGGAGAGGCAAACAGGTCTAACTGCAGCTGACCGAAACTGTCCGAGATCTCCCTGAACAGACCTGGGTCCAGGCGCCACTCGGAGTGGTCCACAGTTGACCTGCTCAGGGAATCTGCCTGTTGGTTTGCCTCCCCCTAAATGTGCTCTGCCTTGAGAGAGCAGAGGTTGGCCTCTGCCCAAGAGCTCAAACGGTGGGCCTCGTTCATGAGGGACTTGAACCGGCTCCCTCTCTGTCTGTTTACATGGGCTTTCGCTGCCACGTTGTCGGTGAGCACCAGAACGTGCTGTCCTGCCACTCTGTTGGTGAAGTGGCGTAAGGCTAGATGTATGGCCCTGAGCTCCAGCCAGTTTATGTTGTGTCTTAAGTCCGAACTGGACCACCGACCCTGAGCGAATTGTGATTGGAGGTGAGCCCCCCAGCCAAACAAACTGGCGTCTGTGGTCAAGGTGAGCCTGACTGGTTCCTTGAAGAGGGATCACTTGGCCATCGCCTGGGAGGTCCACCACTGGAGGGAACATAATGTCTGGCGTGGAACTCTTACCCTCCTGTTGGAAGAGCTGGTGCCCAACCTCTGAAAGGGGAGTAGAAACCACTGCAGCTCTCTGGAGTGTACCCTGGCCCATGGGATGATTCCCATACAGGAGACCATTTTCCCTAGCAACTGCGACAGCACGACCAGAGGAACTACCCTTTCCCTTCGGACCCGGTGTACGAGGGTCCAGATGCTGTCTCGACGTTCCTGAGAGAGAAAAACCCTGCAGAGTTCCGAGATGGGTCAAAGAGGCCGGTAACAGGAGAAGGATCTGGAGAGGCTTCCTCATCATCTGACATCAGCATGCCAGACGTCTCGTAATCATCCGATTTTGATTCTCCATTCTGAGAAGATCTGTCCGAGAAGGCCGAGCCAGGAAACAGGGATGTTTCTGTCTGAGGCAAAGTTGTCAATGGACGCACAGGCTCCTGAGTGGGCCGCTGGCCCAGGGAAGAGGCCATATATTGAGCGAAGGCTTGAGCCATCAGGGCCTGAAATTGGTCACGCCACGCTCCCTGTTGTTCCACTGGGCGAAGGCCTGCTGCCATAGGCGTAAAGGTGGCCTCCGGCCCTGGTTGACTTCTAGGGGAAGGGGAGTCCCCCCGAGGACTGTTGCCTGACAAGAGGAAGGGAGAGCCACCTGTCCAGTTTCCCCCTGAGGAGACCAAGCCTGCGGGGCTGCGTTAAGTGGCGCGTGTTGAGGCTCGAAAAGCGATCTCTCCAGTGGAACGGGGAAACCAATTCTGTTCCACTCGAAGTGAGCCTCTGAGCTCTGGAGAACTCTCTTTCCAGCGCCTGAGGTCTCCTCGTGGCCTCTCAGCTGCCTTGGAAGGCTTCTTGGTAGATATAGCCTTGGCTTTGGCTTTAATCCTCCCCACCGCCTCCAACTTGGAGGACCTACATTTCTTCTTGGTGGGGGATCCAGAAGTGCCCTGAGCAGGCTGAGGAGTCACATTGTCTGCCATTGTAGCCGAGATATTCCAGGTAGGAGATATCTGACGTGGGAGCGGATCACGATTTTTGGTCTGTCAGAGAGAGTAACCCAGGCTCTGACCAAATTAATCAATGGCTGACAGTCACAGATAGCTAGCTAAAGCTATCTGCTAGGCCAATTCTGCGACACAGTGCCTGCACCTATGAAGGACAGGTGGCAATGACAAACTCCCTGTAACCAAGGGTGTGCTATTAAGTGACCAATAGGTAATCTCTACCCAGAGAGGGGGGAGGCCTCTGATGTCACTCAGAGGATGCAGTCACAAATTGGTGCCCATTCTGTTTGAGCCGCTCCCTAGGCACTCAAAATTAATGGGGTAAAGAAGAGGCCCCTTGGGGAACTCCTGCTGGTGCCCCAAATATGTTGCCCTCCAAGGCTTGTATGCCAGTCCCTATAGTTGAAATAAAGCTGAGAAGACAGAGGGACGTTTGCACGGTGCTCAAAATGGCGGCCGTGCCAAAACTGACAGTTGCCTGAAGGCTGAGGCTGAAGAATGTTCGCACAGAGCTCAAAATGGCGGCCGCGCCAAAAGTAACGGTTGTTGCCACTGACAGGACTGCCCAAGGGAGTTATTCAGGCCTGCGCTGCTGCCTTGGGTCTAAACTAACGCTGGGCGGCACTTTCCAGAAAGGGAAACTCAGGCTAAGGAGAGCTCGTATTTCTGCGCAGTTTCCCAGCGCCAGTCATCCGCAGCCAGAGAAGGAGGCTCGCGAGCAAGGCACAAAACAACAAAGGAGGCCCGACAGGGCTCCGGTGAGCTCCGCGACATCAGAATTAGCTGCGGTTCGTGTCAGAGAGAGCTCCGCATTGTCCGGATCAGCTGGGGGTTGCTCGGAGAGAGTGAGACGACCCGTGCCATCAGAGAGCAGCCAGATGGCTGGAAGAGCCCGATCGTCTGGAGAAGCCAAAACGATCAGATAATTCCTGTCTGCTTTTCACTGAGGTGAGTTAACTAAGCTAAGAGGAATCACTCACAGCATGAAGAAGGGGAATCTAAGAGGGTCTTCAACCTAGATTCTAAGTCTAGAAGGAGCCCAAATAAAAGCGTCCTGCTGAGTGAAGACTAAGTCGAAAACTGGGTCAGTCTAGCCCAGCAGGAGGCGTGGCAACTTTCTAGACTTAGTCTCATCTGAGCAGGAAGGTTAAGACAACCCACTCGTGGATTCTCCAGTCATCATACTGGAGAACAATTATTTTACTTTTAATAATATCAGTCTTGCTTTGAGATAAGGAAATAAATGGCCATATAAGGGATAACAGTCAAACTCTTCCCTACAGTAGATATTCTGAATTGATATCATCATTATGGGTTTTCTTGTACCTCTGCTTAGATACATAGTCTAATAGAAGTCTCTCTCTCTCTCTATCTCTCTCTCTCTCTCTCTCTCTCTGTGTGTGTGTGTGTGTGTGTGTGTGTGTGTGTGTGTATCAGCATCAACATCATTTTAGCCATTGTCTATCCATTTTGCATGTTTCCAACCAAAACTGTCCTGAGTTGTTTGTTTGTTTTTTTGCCAATTGGGTCCACAATACTTGCTGATGTCGTCAATCCATCTTGTTTTAGGTCAAATAGATAGGCAGGCAGGCAAGCAGACAGACAGACAGACAGTTTTCAGAAAATCAATTTTGATCTTATTTCATTTGTAACCATTTTTGCATTTGTCTGCTTTGTCTCTCTTTCTTAGCTTAAAATTGAAGATGCTTAAAAATAGTTAAATATTTCTTTATAGGTTAACATAATTGTTTTTGTTTCTCATAGTTTCTACTCATGAAACTCATTTGTGCTTCATCTTGGAATGAAGCCTATCAGTTTTCCTATCCCTGGAATAAATATCTGGCAGAACGGAAAAAATATCAGAGTATTTATTTATTTGCAAGTTTCTTCTGCTTTATCCTGTACCAGTAATAGAACACTCAACTACTCTGGAGCTGGGTTTTAATTCTTTTCCAAAGATGAATCATAGATGTGGTAATACTTTTTGTTTCAGCGGTTCTGCATCATGACCCAGAAAGCAAATATTGAATCAAGTATTGTTATATTGATTTTAGCAACTCTTATAGATATTAGGATGTTTTAAATACCTGATTTTTTTTGTAAAATCTGTTTAATATATAAAATTGAAAAGTGTAGTTTATTCATATAATTGTACATAATTTGACTGAATTTAAACCTGATCCTAGTTCTTGTCCTCCTTAACAAGGATCCTGAAATTCCTTAGTATACGCCTTTTGAGGTAGACCACGCTAGGAAATCAAAGTTAAGAATGCTGATACTGTTTTCATTATAAGGTTATAGTAAAGGAATCTTGCAGATCTGAACATGCCTTCCTTCTACCTCCCTCCCTTTATCATTAGGAGAATAAGCTTTTTCAAAGTGCATTTCTGCCTCAGACTCAAATTTCTTTTATCTGATGATTGTTTTCGTAGCAGTTCCTCCTCTTCAAAGTTATTTCTACAGCCCATTACACTTGACAAGAAATTGAGAACCCTCATTTTATCTGTTAAATAATGTAGCATTTCTTCATTTTTGCCTGTTTAGAATTAGGCAAACAGACAAAAAATTAACACTAAAAACAGAAGCAGCATCAACATGAATAAGTACAAATTAAATTATATGGCTTGCATTTTATTCTATGTTGTTTCAGACAAATACTTTATTAGGGGAGGAGAAAGTGAAAAAAATGAGAAAAAAAAGTCATTTTTGCCATGTGTCTTATCTTTTTTATTCCAGAGGACAAGCTCTTGCTATATTCTCGAATCCTTACAGGTAGTTCTCAATTTACAACCACAATAAGAATTGCAATTTTTGTCATAAATTATTATGGTCGTAAGTCCAATTAGACCCAATCTTACAACATTTTTTAGGATGATTGTTAAATGAGTGCATGGTAACTAAGCCAATCACACAATCGTTAAACAAAACTCTCTTCCCCAATGGGTATTTTTGTAAAAGGTTGCAAAGTGCAATCATGTGAACTAGTTGCCAAGAGCTCATATTATAATTATATGACAATGAGGATAGTGCAATGGTTGTAAGTGTGAGTGCATATATAAGTCAGTATCTTTTATTATTATTATTATTATTAGTTTTATTCATTTATAACATAAAATGTGAAAATATAAAAGCCAATAATAGGGGACAAAAGTAGAGAAAAGGGAAACAAAAAAGGTGTGAAGAAAGGGAGTAGAAGAAACAAAAGGCATTGACTTCTGACTCTGTTGCTGTAAAATCAGGCATTAAAATCAAATCTCAACTTTTTACATTTCTATAGTAGCATGCCCTAGCCATTTCTGTATCGGCAAATCAATCTAATCAGTAAAACCCAAAATCATATCATTTTTTTCCACCTCAAGCACTTCAAGTCCAGAAACAGGGAGCCCTTCTTCCGGTGGAAGTCATAGGTCACTATTTCCATGGTTTTTATAACTTTGAACTATTGTTACAATGGTCATAAGTAGACTGTCTGTATTTTTATCATTTTATAAACATGTAAAAATTATTTGTTTGTACCAAGACAAGCTATTTCATCCCATTCCATTACTTTGTTGCTTGATTTGCTATGTTTCCAAGTTTATACCAATTTTAACATTTTAACCACATTAAGTTAGAAATGTTAGGAAGTGTTCCCTGTTAATTCCTCATATTACATTTTCCTCCATGTTTTTGGAGGGGAGGAAAAAAAGGAATTGAGAAAATATTTTTCTTCAATTTTTCCCTCCATATTCTAGGAATGTAAATAGATTGTTGCACTTAACTTCAGTCCAAGTTGCAATATGAACCTAATCCTATTGTAAGACACTCTAAGATAGTTTTAATGTTACAGGTATTCAAGTGCTACCCTGCAAAAGTTGAGGTCTTCATTCATTAGCATGAAATTGGGCTACATAAACTACAAAGCTCTTCCATATTTATGTTTACCCTTGCTGGACCATGTATTCTGACTGAACATACTGTATCTGATTTCATATTTCATTCATTAGCAGGATTATTTTTAGGATAACTGTTAGAATGTGGACAAATTGTTGCTGTTCTGTTTTATGCTTGTAGGATGGGGTATTCATTAGCACTCTAATTCAGTATATTCTAAATCTCAAATATCTTCATTGATTTTTCTGAGCAATTTACTTTTCTATCCCTGGGGACATTTAAAATTAGCTTCTCATCGTGATCCATAAAATAGCTGTCCTGTGCAATGAGACAGTTTTCTGTTTCTTCATGCTTTTTACTTTTTTGCCCTTTTATCAGTCTATTAGCTACATTAAGATATTTGCCTGACGTTCAAATTCTTCCATTCCCAATATTCTATGCCTAACGAACACATTCAATTTTCAAATGATTGCTTAGGGTTTTCTCCAACTAAATTGTTCTTTAAAAATAATTTATTTATTAATTTGCATTCCACTTTAGTCACAATATAACTCTAGAATTTTTGACCCTTTGTAAACTGTAAGGTTCTTCAAGTCATCTAATACATTCCTTTTGTTGTTTTTGGCAAATCACTTCCTTCCAAAGATTTGTAATGTATGATGTCTATGGAAGGGGAGGTGGAGTTATGGACTACAGTGGAGCAGCAGTTTTCCTGGAAAGAGGAAATACATTCCAAGTAGGGCAGCGGCCCCCAACCTTTTGGGCACCAGGAACCGGTTCAGTGGAGAGATGTTTTTTGTGGACTGGAGGGGTGTGTGGTTTTGTGTACTGCCTGCATCCTGTAGATGGGGCTTCGCTTGTTTGCATGGCCCAGTTTCTGTTGTGCCACGGACCAATGCTGGTCCATGGACCAGGGGTTGGGGACCCCTGAAGTAGGGGACCAATACAAGGAACAAAACAAGCTGGAGGTGAATAGGATACAGAGGGCAAAAGGTAGGATAGCTACTCCCTTCCAGGATATATCTGTTAGAATAAGAAAAAGTAAAGATTTAATCTGGCAAGATTCTTTTTTTTAAATAATATTTTATTAATTTTCCAATTTTACATTTAAGTATTTAAAAAGCAATGTGGTGGCTGGGTTAACCAATAGTTCGATAATATATAAAAATCTTTAGTACAAATCTCAAGTTACAACATCAAATACTTCCTCTCTTTTTCCCTTAACATCTATTCTCTCGTATTTACGCTAATACAGTTCTTATTATATCAATTCAGTAAAACATCATTATTACGTTTATCAATACATTTTAGCTTATACATATCTTAATTACTTTTTACATTCAATCTTCATAAACAATACATATTCTGTTGTTAATTTTTCCCAATTTTTAGTTTCCCATCAATATTCCAATTTAACATTTGATATTTATAATTTTCAGGCTTTAGGTAACCAAAATTTCCCTTATCTCAATTCATAACAGAATCTAATATTCAAAATACACATTTTATCTATTTGAATATAGTCTTGTTCTATTTCCTAAAAGTTTTCTATTTCCCACCATATTAAATCATCTACTTAATAATACAATATCTCCTTTAATAAATCAAAACCATTATATATATTGTCTGGGTTAATCAATAGATCAAACATATTCATAATAATTAATTTTTTTTCTTTTAGGTCTAATTTTTAAATATTAAACAGATAAAATCCTTATTTTCAACTAATTTCCAAATATTTAAAATCTAATGACCAAAATTCCCTTTATCTCAACTTCTCCCTTTAACCCTCTAATTAATAATATGAAATCCCCTCTAATAAATCAAAACCCCAATTTTCTTCAGCCTTATTCTGGCTTTCTTCCTTTGCCAACTAGCCTTCCATATCAATGCTTTTAGATCGTCAAATAGATCTCCCTCTATTATTATATATATGTAATTTGAAATAAAGGAGACCATTTAGTTGCCATTTTTTTGGAAGGACTAGCCCATTTGTATTCATTAAGTTGTCTTCCTATTATTCCAATTCCCCATGATTGCCCTGATATGTTTATCTTCCATTCAATCTGTTCTTCTTCTTTGTCAAATTTCTTCTGATTTATATAGAAAGTCTTTTCCATTTTCAGTGTTGTCACTCCCTTTTCTGGATTTTCTATTAACTGTATTTGTTGGTCAATTGAGTCCTCTATCTTAATATTTGATTGTTCCACTTCTTCTGTTGGACAAATACAATAAACTGAGAAACTCTTCAAATATAGTAGTCACAGAGCTACGGCATTAAGTGGGAGCCTCACAGTCTTACTATGCTGCCTGTTTTATACAGTTTGGTGTACAGCTTTACCTCCTCACCCTGACCCCAGTTACACTCTCCTAATGGACCAACTCTCTTTTTGCTTATGCATCTGCAGAAATACCTGGCAATGTGGCTAGTTTTGTACAGCATCTTTTACATTGGAAACAAATTGTTAGTCATGTGCAAATTTCCTTCACACCTTGTATAAGATTAATTAGTTTTCAAAGATAGATGTGAAGTTTTTCAATTTTTAAAAAATCTTTGTTCATTTTTTAATTTGACTTTATACTCTGTAGTTTCCTTTGGGTGACATATTTTGTTGATAGTTTGTCTAAGACAAAATATAGTTAAATTAATATTTAATTTACAGTCTTGGACAGAACAGTGGATTTCATTCAAAAGCTGTAGACCTCTTCCATAACTGTGGCTCTAATAAGAATATTTTTCACTCATAAAGAGTATTATTGTATCCCTGAACTTTTCTCTACTTAGCATAAATATTTTTTTGCGTGGGTTGTCATATGTATAAAACAATAAGTAGGGAAAAAGCATTTATTTGTAGGAAATACTTAATGGTTCAAATAGCAAAAGAGAGTCATTGCTGCCAAGGTTAAAGTTTCCAGTGAGTAATCAGTGCATCAGTAAGGAGTAAATGTTTTGTTGAATGCAATTGTGTAATATTTTTATAACTTTTGTAATAATTTGACATTTTACTGAACTGCATTAAGATACAATTTGCAATTAGTTTTATATGGACTGTGTATCAATATGTTTGTACACATGTAATTTAGTATGATTCATAATACGTAGGTAGAAATATTTCTTCAGATGTTTCAGAGGTAGATTTATTTCTTCTCATGAATACATAGTATGAATGCTTGACTTCCAATTGTTTGTAAAGATAAATCAGTTTATAAGGCTTGTAGAAGAAAATGATTATATTGAACTGATTCATTGGGGAAAAAAGTTTCATTTCAGTTTCAGAACTGAAGAAGCTTCTTGAATGAGAAATGAAAAGTCTTCAAGGAAAAAACAAAGAAAGTCAAATTGCCTTTTGAAAAAGCACCTTTGGGACAGTTTCATTTCTGAAACAATACCCTATTTCCCCCTCTTTTTTGAGGGGAGTTACAGATACAGGCTTTGTTTTATTTTGATATAAAGGTGGGAAGAATCCATGTCTGCATCATAAATTCAGGATATAGAAGGGAAGACGGGTTTACCATTATCAAAACCCTCTTTATAGTATTCGTTAATATTTTTTCCGGTCTCTCCCCCTCCAGAACTTTGCTCTTAAAAATAATGTCTTTCTTCTCTGATGGATGAGAAAGATTAGAAGTTTTGCATTGCTTGTTAATGATAACAATATATTCTGTTTAAATCAGTGAGCTTATAATTTAAATAGTATAGTTCATTTGAGTGCCACAAAATATACATTAGATTTTGTGTTTATAATGCAAAATGTATTAAGCGACTTATTTTTCCTGTGACTTCTATCCAAATATCCAAGAGTTCTCATTCCTTAAATCCCATAAATCTTTTATCACCAACCTCTGAGCTGTGACAGAGACAGTTGTGTATAAGAGGCAGACAATTCTTTCTAATCCTTGTTTATTTTCCTAGCATGCTGGTTTAAAATGGATACCATTAAGCAGTTTGGAAGAAGAATGCATTCCATGCATTCCATGCATGAAAGGTTTCCATTAACCAAATATATAAAATTCCTACAAAACAAAATAATTTGAAAAGTAATTCACTATGAATTTGGGAGAGTTTTCTATTATGTGGTAAAATTGTTTAATATGTATCTAAACATGCAAGTTGAATGATGAAAAGTTTGGGATTATGTTTATAGTTTTTATTAAACCTCTAGATGCAGACTAACATTTTATTTCTAGCACATTTTGTGTGTTTTTAGAAACTACATTAATTTATGATTTCTGTTTGAAAATTCAGCAACATTACTTAATTTCACTGATAGCTAGTTCATAAATTCAAGGAGTGATTCATGCTTTAGCTTTTGTACAAAGCATGACAAGTAAAGACTAAAGACTAACAAAGCAACACTAATGAGTGGTGATGAACATAGGAAGGAAATTATGAAGGGTACAAACTGTTGTCTAATCATATTTATGTTCTTTTTAATATATTTCAAAATCTAAAAATAGCTTACATTGGTAATCAGAAATTTAAGGCAATGTGAATTTTGTAGTGCATTTTTTAACTGGGAAACACAAATTATGTATTCTAGAGAAGTCATACTTGATAAAGTAAATTGTCAGAGAAAAATATATAACTTTCATATTGAAACTAGTGTGATTTGAAAGTAATTCACATTAGCTGTTTAGTGCCTAAATATTGTGTGTTGCTTGGTGAATAAAACTTGCACAAACCTCTACGTAAGATAAAATTATAGTACTTTTGATATTTTATGTAATTAAAATATATTGTGTTCCTAAAATGAATCTTAAAATAGCTAGTAATGATGTACTGATGAAACCAAACAAGATAAATAACAATTTACAGTATTATATTATCTTATGAGCAAAAAAGATGTGAAGCATGATTGATTGACAGAAAAATATCAAGCACTTCAATTTAACATGCTAGAGAATAATCAGATAAATTAATCAGCATACTGCAGAAGTACAATAGAGGATGCTATGAGGTTATGTTAACAGAATATGTAGGTTTATCAAAGAGAAAATTATATTAAAGAAAGATGTTCCCCTTATGACAGTTATGTGTGAATTCATACACAAGATGCATGAATTACAATAAATATATTGAAAAATTGCTTATTACAAAATTACAGTTTAAAAATAAACCCAGCATAGTCTACTATGAAATTCTTAAGATTGTAATTGATTGATTATGAACCATAAAATTATTTCAATTCCTAGTGACCATATACATAAATTTTCTCCATGATGATCTGTCCCTAACTAGGTTTTTCAGGTCTTTCAACATTGCAACGTTGTCACTGTAATTGAGTCCATCCTTGCTGCTGCTTTTCTCTTCTTCTCTTTTCTGTCATCTTTCCCAGAATTGCAGCCATTTCCAGGGAGTTGGGTTTAAAATGGGTTTAAAGTAGCATAATATGAGCCTGATCATTTATGTCTCAGGTAATAACTCCAGGTTAATTTGTTCAATAATCCATTGGTTTGTTTTCTTGACTGTCCACAGTATTGGAATCTTCTCCAACATTAAAGTTCAAAAATATGAGTATTCTTCCTATTTTGCTTCATAGTCAATTGTTCACATCCATAGAGTGTCGTACGGAATACCAGGGCTTGCACAATTATTTCAGTATACTACTTCCATTTTTCTTTGACCTTCTTTGAATCAGTTACTATCTCTCAAAGTCAGTTTGAGGATGAAACTCTTTCTGAGTTCAGAGATCTTTTGAAATGCTTTTCTTGTTTTTCCATATGTATTTCTATATTAAATATCTTTACAGATATTGCAGTAGTGCTGTCTTTAAGTTCTTTTCTGAGATTGTTGTCTCCCCCCCCCCCCATCTTGACTTCTCGTCTCTTTTTGGCATTTTCCATGATTTGTTCTGACATCCAGTATGCTTTATTTCATTTTTTTCAGTCTCTTCACATTCATTCTTAATTACTTCTTTAAGTTCATTCCATAATACTCTGGTTGTATCAATGAGATTCAGGATTTTGAAGTGATTCCTGATGTTCACCTTGAAAATAGTAGATATATGTTCAAGATCATATTGTGAAAACTGTCAGGATTTCTTCTGAAATGATCATCTGCCTCTATAAACTTCCTATATCACTTCTGCCCAATATAGTTGCCTGTTTGCCTTATTTAGGCACCTGGGATGACCTTCATATCCTGGGTGAGCCTGCTGGGAATAAATGCTTGTTGCCTATTCCCGACATTTTTCAGTCCACGTCAGGAACATTCCCATCACTATGATAAGGAATTACCTTTTCAAAATCAGGTTGATTTTGCAGATTTCAAATTTTATACTGTAAATAATATTTTTCTTTCTTCTGATCCATCTTATTCCTTGCCCTATCTAACAATGTTCAGAAAAAATCCTAAATACTATGGAGAGGTTATTTCAGAGTGCTGCAAAAAGCAAGTAATCCTATTGCAGAAACTGACATAGAGAATATTTGTAGAAAAAAACAAAGAACTGGAGATCAGCAAAGGACAGAATTAGATTCTTTATGTCAGAATTTCTTTAGCCTTAAATACCACAAATTAGAAAAAAAAGTGACTAACTCAGGGTCCTTCATACAGTTTATATAAACCATCATAATATTAAAGATTTACCCTAATATGAGCATCCTACAAATTTTTATTTATAATCTGTAAAACTGAAGAAAACAATCTAGTGACTACATTATTATTCATTTCAACAATAAAAATGTCAAATATTTTTCAGTTCAACTTTTTTTGTAACATTCTTTGTAACATTTTAATATATATTATTACAGTAGTTGCGCTTTGCCAGATCACATTCCAGACTAACCTGGAATGAGTTTAGAAGCTAAATAAGATTTGGTCTATTTGGTATTGGAGAGACTACCAGAGAATATCAGGGCAATTGGCTTGATTAAGAAGAAGGCAAAATGACAAGCCAGTTCTGTATTGTTGCTAAGAATATTGCATAAACATGTTCATGAAATCACCAGGATTCAAGTTTGAGCTGAAGAGACTTTACTTTTTAATTAATATTAAAAATTAATATTTATAAATTATTTAATTATTTTGAGTTAATGTGATAATGAAATGGTTAAAATAAATTCATGATAAAATAGTTATTGTTCATAGCATTTACTACAGTATACTATTCCAACTTTCTCCTAGTTATAAATGTTTGTTTTCTACAACTTTGCCTTAGCTCCTTGTTAACTCAACAGGGTAATTTTAAAAGAACAGTTTCACATTTATCATTGATCTCTTTTCCTTCTGAACACTTCAAATTCGCTGTAAAAAATTGGAAAATAATTAGACTGCAGACTGAAAGGACATAAGTGAAAATTGGCTATTTCTTTCCTTCTAGCTTTAAACTTGGATTGAAGATCAATTTCTGGATGGCTAATGCATCTTCATTTAGGAGAAAAGAACCCAGTATCCAGTTATATTTTTGCTATATGTCTATAGTAACTTTATTATATATGACTAATTATGTCAGAGTCTTAATATTCATCCAATATCTTTAGATTTCTTTATATTCCTCAAATATAAGATACTTATATCTTTTGTGGTCTAATTGAAGTGTGTCATATATGTGGAATGGGTGTCATTCATAGCAATCTTGATCACTATAACTATGTGTGCTCCTTACTTATTACAATTCTTCTATATTTTATAGATAAGATATCTATACATTTAAATTTAACTGAGTATGTGATATGAGCTGGATCAAAATATGTCATTATACTCACAGAAGACTTTCTATGCATGAGATGGTACATTTAGATCTGGCCCAGTAGCATAATCAAATAATTTTTAAATCAATATTTTAAAACTATTCTCAATTTTATGTGTGGATTCATAATTTTAGATCAAATAATATTTCTCTATGAATTAAAACTATTGCTTTTCATTGTTCCTTTTTTTAAAAAAAGCCTTAGATTATATGAGGACAACTACATGAATGATATTCCTTATTCATGTTTTTATCACCATTATCAAATATGCATGTACGTATTTATGAAACAGTGCAGGATATTGGTAAAATTTTACCTATATCTATATTAAGATTTTATTTGGCCTTTTTTTTTGGGAACATATAAATAGACCAGTAGGCTACTTCATAAAAAGAAGAATATTAAAGTAAATCTATTTATGGTAATAAGCATTATTGGTGTAATTATACATAGGACTTCATCAATACATCACACTAAAAGAATCTTAATATGCTATATATACTGGTATGCCAAGATTCCTTTCTTGTCTCTCACGTTTTCAAATAATCTATATGCATCTCAGAAGAATTCAGAACTGTAGTAAACTGTGTATGGTCCAATTTTGAAAGTAATTCATAGGTAGTAGTCCTCGACTTATGATAACAGTGGGAACCAGAATTCCCATCAATAAGCAAGGTGGTTGTTAAGTGAACCATGCCTCATTGTATGACCTTTTGCCACAGTTGTTAAGTGAATCACTGCAGTTAAGTGAATTGCCCGGTTGTTAAGTGAATCCACTTTTCCCATTTACTTGTCAGAAGCCAGCTGGGAATGTCACAAATGATGAGCTCAAGATGCTGCAACTCTCGTAAATACATGCCAGTTCCCAAACACTCAAATTTTGATCATATGACCATGAGAATGTTGCAATGGTAGTAAGTGTGAAGTGTGCCATTGTAACTTCAAGCGGTCACTAAGTAAATAAAGAATTACCTGAATAAATTTGTAAGTCACCCAGATTTATTTACTTATTTATTGGTCAGCCTATGAATTGCATAACTAAAATAATGTCCTGGTTTCAACTAAATTAGACCAAATATAACTTTATCTGTGTAATATATTAATTTATATATAGTTATAAATATCAGCGTACCTATTTGATCTTTGTAAGTGTTCTTCAATAATTACTTATTTTAATAATTTCAAATTCAAATTCAAATTTATTTGATTTATATACCGCCCTTCTCCCTTGCGGGACTCAGGGCGGTGAACAGGCACATTAATAAAACAGCAATACCATAATATTTAAAAATATTCAAAACAAATTAAATTATTTGTCCTGTCCTAAAACCCAATTTTTGTTACAGGGAGTTACAGAAACATATATTACATTAATTCTGAATGCAACACCTAGAACCAGAACTATTTCACTGTTGATTTTAAATTAGTTCTCACAACTTTTTATTTTCCATGTTTCTTAGAACATCTATGAACTCAGTCAAACATGCCATTGCCATTTTCATTAGACTTAAATAAGTTAACTTCCATAATGAAAAAAATCTGTATGTATATGTTAATTTATTTTGTACTTGTCTGTCTGTAAACTCTTCTTTAGAATAACTTTCCTTCGTATATATGAACATTAATATTAAGAACAATATAACCATTTTGAATAGTTACTTAACAATTCATACCATTAAACATTTGCAACATATCAGATGCTACAACTGGGGGAATTCTCAGCCTTTAACGAGTCTCTTCATTCTAAGCTTAAACATAATCAAAATCTTTTCATGAATAGTTCCAAAGTGGCAAGGACCCACTGATCCAGTGGACACTGGTATTTTATATTTTTCAGGAGCACATTGGAGCTGACGCGATCCTGCCAACTACTACGTTTTCTGGGACGTTGAAAGAACTGTCAACCCTACATTTAAAAAAAAAGTTTTTATTTTTAATTATTAAGTCAAAATAATCTGAAAATTCAAGAACAAATGACATGTTTTTGTAGTTGATTTACATCACAATTAACCTGGACATAGCTATATGATCTTGATAATAGCAATTGTATGATTATTGTTATTTATAAACACCAAATACATTAAAAGAGGTTTATATTTCAGGAGGAATTGAAACAAAAATAACAGTGTACGTACTATGTGCATTTTGAATCCACAGACATAATTGTTGTAACGATAGTTCCAATTTTATTAACCTATTTCAAAAAAATCTATTTAATTTGGAAACTGATATAGATCTGAACCTATATTTTATAGTCTTAAAAAAACAGAATAAGATTAATTTACACATTGCTGCCTTCAAAATGATGTACTATTTTCTTTTTCTTGGTAACTACAGACTGTTTTCATAGAGTAACTGTTGCTAGTGTGTTTTTCAAGTAGACTGCCAAAAATATTGACTGCTGATAATTTCTCACAGAGTTGAATGATTTTTTTTATAACAAGATTGTTATTTATTATTATGTCCAAACCCTATAGACATTAAAGTAAACAATTGGGAATAAATACCATTTCTGCTTTAAGTAGTTTTTGAAGTTGTCGGATATTCTATTTCTGCCTTCTGTTCTACTATTTTAATTAATTAGATCTTACCCACTTGCGCTTTGGGTCATTTCTGCCTTTGTTAAGAAAAAAATCAAATACTCTAGACAATTTTTGTTTGACTGAGAAATGTTGGGTAATTAATTGTGATTGATGTTACATCTATACTCAAGATTATGTTACCTATAGTCACCTTTTAGTTAATGGCTTAATTAAACAGATAAATTGTAAAAATATATATTCAGAAGGATAATAGAAAGATTGAAATATTTTTAGCAGTGCAATCTTATTCAAAATTAAGTTGCATAGAATTCAGTAGTATTTCCTTTTAGGAAAGTGACTAGAATTATAGCCTAATTTTGTAATCCTAAACCTACTAACTTCTGAAGAAAAAAGTTCTATATAGCTGCTTAATTCAGTGTGTCATCCTTTTAAGTGAGGGATGGTCTATAAAATATTAAATATATGCATTGGTATGCTTGTTAAATCTCTATGTAAGATTAAAGTGTTAGTATGCTTTATTTTGTCATATCTATCTATGTAAATAGATTGTAAGCTCTTTGTGGGCAAGTTTTATGAGCTTATTTAAGCCTCATGAAGATTACTCTTGCAATTAGGATAGAAACATTTTTTATCACTTTCTTTTTCTTTATACTTATATTTTGGAATTTGTTCAGAGCCACTACATTATTGTATATAATTAACATTTTTTGTTTGAAATATTTAAGGCCCTAATATACAAATAAAGGTTTAATTGTGTAATTCTTATTTAATAAGCTGTGAATATTAATTTTCAATGTAAAAATAGTAAAATTATAATAATAAAATCATCTTCTACTCTTTGGCTATTTTATAAATGAACTCATGGACGAATAGTTTATCTTTCATGGAATTTGCTTCATTTTAATTTAATGCTAATTGAAATAAGTTTATTTTCAGTTCTTACATACTTTCATTGAGATCTATATACAATACTTTTTGGTTCAGATAACAGTGTTATACACACATGGGATATCCTATAGATCATTTTGAGTTCCTATTTAGAATGATAAATTTATAGCTATCAACTTAATGGCAACCGTTTTAATTTTGTTAAGGTGGCAGAAATAGAAAGGGTAGGAAAATATTTCACATTTGACAACCAACTGCATTTTGCAGGTGGAACTATAAGCATATGGAATGTTGAAAATCTCTGGAGGCATTAGAATAGTGGATCTGATGGATGATGAAAGTCATTGATGAACACTCATGAGAAGATTGTTTCCAATTTTTAGTGACGTCTATTAACAAAAAAGAAAAGAATTATGCTGAATATGTGAAGGAAAACTAAGTTCTAACATTTTCACAAGCAGCATGGCATTAAGGATATCTGAAATATTGCAAACTCACCACTAACATTTCCACAAGGTGTATGGCTTAGTGGATGTTATCTTTAAGTATAGTACACCCAGTTGATTTAAATAGAACATATCCTGTTGATTTTTTCCTCTCAGAATTTATGGTTTTCTAATTAAATGCTTAGATACAGCATCTCATTTAGCATACTGTACCTGTCTACCAACATATTTGTATGTCATGAATGTAAAAATAAATAGTTTAATTATACACACAAACACACACTCTATTTACTGATTTGGCTTGTTTTTTAAATTTTAGAAATATAAATTTAAATTTAGATTTTAAATAAAAACCATGTTTTATTATTATTCACAATTTTGCAATGATTAAGCCAAGCTGCTATGCTTGTGTTTCAACATCTATGTCACTAAGAAATAACTTACTAGTGTAGTGAGAGTCTTTCTGACCATATATCTGAGTAACTTGAAAAGAATGAGAATAATCCTATTGACCTAAGTAGTACTCGAATAGAGGATAGGGTGGTGCTTAGCTATCTCCATTAATCTTAAAATAAGCAAACAAATCTCATGGGATACATTTCCATATTGTTGCCTAGAAAATCCCATAGGTAATTCTGTGTAGTTACTAGGAGTTCAACTTGTATCGAGGAGTCCTTACATTTGGTACTTGAATGCAACTTCTTACAAATTCTTTCCCCGCACAGTTTCTCTTGCTGAATGCAGTTTAAATTCATTTTCTCACTTTGTTCATACTAAAATACCTGTTTTTTTCTTTTTTAATGGCTAAGTAAAACCTGAAAGTATGTGACATAAATATGTTTAAAACAGGATTTCACTGTTTGTTCCTGAACACATTGATTGTATTACATGATTTGTATTAACAGGAAATACAATAATATAATTGACTAGAAAAATTGTCCAATTTTTAAATTATCTTTCATTGGAACATAGTTGACATTTAACATTGGATAGTTGTGCTAAAGCCAATTACAAACATTAGGAAAACATATCCTCTATTTGCATGAGTTAGAAAAGCCAACAGTTATAAGATTTGTTTTGCTGGAAAGCAATTGTTAACTCTTAACACACAATTTTTATTAGGTTTAAATGTAATGGCATTAGTAAGTGTATTGCTCAATTTTCCTGTTTGTTAGTTGTTATAGATGCTCATAGCTGTCAAACAAGTGTTCACGGTTGAATGAAAACTCAAGCTCTTAAAACTAGACTTTATTACTTTTTAAATGATGCATTGTGTATGTATGTGTTACTCATAATGTTCAACATAGTTGACTTTAGTGAAGTGCTTAAATCTGCACTTGAGTCATTCTCACTAAAATTAATGGAATTTTTAAATATTTAATTTTTAAAATATTTAAATATTTCACTATTAAATTTTGGAAGAGTTTTCTGGAGATAGAATACTTAATCTGCAGCAGATTATGTCTTTTAATTTAGCAGAGGTTTTTTTTTTTAATCAGTGGAATCGAGAGAGATTGTTTTTTTGAGCATCTCTTTCCCTTCAACCATCTGCCCTATTATTTTCAGACAATATCTCTTAACAATATAGGGAAGATGGGAATATGATAGAAGCCAAGGGAATCAGTAGAAAAAATGAAAGCTTTCCCATACTTGACTGACCAAAAAAAAAAAAAAAAGCTTGGTGAGATCAAAGAAACTTGATGAAGAGTAACTTAAATTAACTTTAAATGGAACAGACTATATCCATTTGCCATTTTTCAAGTATGTAATATCATTTTACGCATGTGTAAAATCCGAGGCCTAGTTTATGTATGTATAAAATGCATAAAATATACATGCATAAATTGCCGTTTGCTGATAATTGGTTTCTCAGAATCTCAACAGTTTTAAAGTCTGAACCTATCCACCCGTGTCCAAAAAATAAAATGCAATGTGACCTACTTGGAAAAAAAATGGAGTTTTTTTTTTTTATTATTTGCAGTAGTCAGTCTTCCACGTGGCTTCTGTCTTAAAGGCTGAAATGTTAATGGTAAATGTTGACATTGCATGAAAATCCTGCTGTTCAAAAAAAAAAGAAAGAAATAATTTTAGTAGGAAATGGAATCCAATAAATGAGGCTAAGTACTTTTTGTTCATTGTGGTGATGGTTTATTTTATAATTATTTGTGTAGAGCTATTTCATTTTGCCTTTTATTTCTGAATTCAGTAGTTTGAATTAAAAATTAAATATAAATAATGGAGACAATAAGTATAAAAATTTCTATTGCATATGGAAATATAGCTTTATCTTTCTGGGAATATGAATTCTAGTACTTTAATTCTACTTACAGAAATGCTTGTAGAAATTTATTAAGGGAGGATTGAACAATCTACAGAGCGGGGACTTTCTTATCCCCTCCATTTCCTATTATCTTCTCATCTAATTTTGATGACATTCCAATAAGAAACAGACATTCTATTCTAAGAAGAAAAAGAAAAACTAAAACTATTCTCAATTCAGAAAACTCCTTTACATTTTCCCCCCATTTATAAAACATAATAAACTTTCAGATAACCAAAAAATAAGTGCCTTTCTAACTGTTTGCAGCATTAGCTGTTTTGGTAATGCTGATATAATAGAACTGCATAGTGATAACTGCATGTAGTATTTTGTGGTATCTGTGCCAGCTTTATCTTTGTAGGTAATTGCAGTTTCATTGTCTTATAACCTCTCCTGAATAAAATGTATGCATTAAAGCAGGCATGTCAAACTCACAACGTCACGTGATGTCGCACAACATATCGGGCCGGTTTTGCCATTGCCAGCAATGGAGTGGACATGGCTTCCATGTGATGCATCCAGCCTGCGGGCCGGCAGTTTGACACCCCTACATTAAAGGCACTGCGTCATTAGATAGCTGACACATAAGCCAATAAAATCAAGAATGTACAGTTGAATCATTCTGCGATTAATCAGTATTTTCTAGAAAATAGCAATAACTACCCAAGGTCATATCATAATCTAAACAGAGAAATTGTTCTGATTTTTTCATATTTGAGATGTTCTAGTTAAATTGAGTTAAATTGGAAGTAGACATTGCATTTTGATGCCTCAGTTTGTTCTTAACAGTGAAAATAAAAAGTGTTCATTAAGTGGCATCCAAGTTATATATTTTTGTGTTAATCACTCCTTGGTGTTGTGCTATGATGGAAGAAAATATAAAAAAGAAACAGCTATTTTACAAAACTAGTAAATGACTTTTTTGCAGCTCTCATTAAGCAAATGCCTTGGCTGTTAAGTGAATCTGTGTATTTCTATGAATGATTTTTTGCCAGAAACCAGTCCAAAAGCCATAAACTACTAAAAAAAACGTTGTAAATCATGGTCATGTGATTGCAGAACTCTGCAACTGTTTTCTGGTTTCCAAGCACCAGAAATACAGTCATGTGTCTGTGGGGGATGTGTGCAGCTGTCAGGAGTCCTGAACTGGGTCATAAGTAGCTTTTGGGGGTCGGCATTGTAACTTCAAAAGTTCACTATGTGAGGACTACCTATATTTAGTGATCATATTTCAAGGTCAACTATTTAATGTCATAGAATGTTACATTGAAAGTACTAGAGTTTAAATTTATTTTCTGTAAATATAGTTGCATAATAGTTAAGCTCTGTTTTGAACAAAGTAATGTTGATAATTTAAAGGGAAAGCTTGAGACTGTTTTGTGACTAATATTGCAAATATGGCTTTGTAAGGTAGAATAACAGCATTTTGTAAAAAAAGTTTGGAGGGAACCATATTTAGCAAGTATGTGCAACAATTTTGCAACTTCTTTTCAACACTGCATGGACTTTTTAATGCTTTAAGACAGGAGTTCCCAACCGGGGGTACAAGACGATATTCCAGGGGGTGCGAAAACTTGGGTTTATAAGTTTCAAAATTATAGTGTATATGAATAATTCGTTATTTCAAATTTTTGAAACGGGTGCGAGAATATATCTAAAGTGTTCTAGGGGTGCAGGGTTTAGAAAAGATTGAGAGCTGCTGCTTTAGGATAAGGGTGAAGTCTTGGCTCCTCTATGATTC